>NC_051234.1:33109980-33129980 GCF_015220715.1 Pygocentrus nattereri | reverse complement strand
GAGACAGGCAGCAGAGAAGAGAGGAGACAGGCAGCAGAGAAGAGAGGAGAAAGGCAGCAGAGAATAGAGGAGAAAGGCAGCAGAGAAGAGAGGAGAAAGGTAACAGAGAAGAGAGGAGAAAGGTAACAGAGAAGAGAGGAGAAAGGCAGCAGAGAAGAGAGGAGAATGGCAGCAGAGAAGAGAGGAGAAAGGCAGCAGAGAAGAGAGGAGAAAGGTAACAAAGAAGAGAGGAGAAAGACAACAGAGAAGAGAGGAGACAGGCAGCAGAGAAGAGAGGAGAAAGGCAGCAGAGAAGAGAGGAGAAAGGCAGCAGAGAAGAGAGGAGAATGGCAGCAGAGAAGAGAGGAGAAAGGCAGCAGAGAAGAGAGGAGAAAGGTAACAAAGAAGAGAGGAGAAAGACAACAGAAGAGAGGAGACAGGCAGCAGAGAAGAGAGGAGAAAGGCAGCAGAGAAGAGAGGAGACAGGCAGCAGAGAAGAGAGGAGACAGGCAGCAGAGAAGAGAGGAGAAAGGCAGCAGAGAATAGAGGAGAAAGGCAGCAGAGAAGAGAGGAGAAAGGCAACAGAGAAGAGAGGAGAAAGGTAACAGAGAAGAGAGGAGAAAGGCAGCAGAGAAGAGAGGAGAATGGCAGCAGAGAAGAGAGGAGAAAGGCAGCAGAGAAGAGAGGAGAAAGGCAGCAGAGAAGAGAGGAGAAAGGCAGCATAGAAGAGAGGAGAAAGGCAACAGAGAAGAGAGGAGAAAGGCAGCAAAGAAGAGAGGAGAAAGGCAGCAGAGAAGAGAGGAGAAAGGCAGCAGAGAAGAGAGGAGAAAGGCAGCAGAGAAGAGAGGAGAAAGGTAACAGAGAAGAGAGGAGAAAGACAACAGAGACGAGAGGAGAAAGGCAGCAGAGAAGAGAGGAGAAAGGCAGCAGAGAAGAGAGGAGAAAGGCAGCAGAGAAGAGAGGAGAAAGGTAACAAAGAAGAGAGGAGAAAGACAACAGAGAAGAGAGGAGACAGGCAGCAGAGAAGAGAGGAGAAAGGCAGCAGAGAAGAGAGGAGAAAGGCAGCAGAGAAGAGAGGAGAATGGCAGCAGAGAAGAGAGGAGAAAGGCAGCAGAGAAGAGAGGAGAAAGGTAACAAAGAAGAGAGGAGAAAGACAACAGAGAAGAGAGGAGACAGGCAGCAGAGAAGAGAGGAGAAAGGCAGCAGAGAAGAGAGGAGACAGGCAGCAGAGAAGAGAGGAGACAGGCAGCAGAGAAGAGAGGAGAAAGGCAGCAGAGAATAGAGGAGAAAGGCAGCAGAGAAGAGAGGAGAAAGGTAACAGAGAAGAGAGGAGAAAGGTAACAGAGAAGAGAGGAGAAAGGTAACAGAGAAGAGAGGAGAAAGGCAGCAGAGAAGAGAGGAGAATGGCAGCAGAGAAGAGAGGAGAAAGGCAGCAGAGAAGAGAGGAGAAAGGCAGCAGAGAAGAGAGGAGAAAGGCAGCATAGAAGAGAGGAGAAAGGCAACAGAGAAGAGAGGAGAAAGGCAGCAAAGAAGAGAGGAGAAAGGCAGCAGAGAAGAGAGGAGAAAGGCAGCAGAGAAGAGAGGAGAAAGGCAGCAGAGAAGAGAGGAGAAAGGTAACAGAGAAGAGAGGAGAAAGACAACAGAGACGAGAGGAGAAAGGCAGCAGAGAAGAGAGGAGACAGGCAGCAGAGAAGAGAGGAGAAAGGCAGCAGAGAAGAGAGGAGAAAGGCAGCATAGAAGAGAGGAGAAAGGCAGCAGAGAAGAGAGGAGAAAGGCAGCAGAGAAGAGAGGAGAAAGGCAGCATAGAAGAGAGGAGAATGGCAGCAGAGAAGAGAGGAGAAAGGCAGCATAGAAGAGAGGAGAAAGGCAGCAGAGAAGAGAGGAGAAAGGTAACAGAGAAGAGAGGAGAAAGACAACAGACACGAGAGGAGACAGGCAGCAGAGAAGAGAGGAGAAAGGTAACAGAAGAGAGGAGAAAGGCAGCAGAGAAGAGAGGAGACAGGCAGCAGAGAAGAGAGGAGAAAGGCAGCAGAAAAGAGAGGAGAAAGGCAGCATAGAAGAGAGGAGAATGGCAGCAGAGAAGAGAAGAGAAAGGCAGCATAGAAGAGAGGAGAAAGGCAGCAGAGAAGAGAGGAGAAAGACAACAGAGACGAGAGGAGAAAGGCAGCAGAGAAGAGAGGAGAAAGGCAGCAGAGAAGAGAGGAGAAAGGCAGCAGAGAAGAGAGGAGAAAGGCAGCATAGAAGAGAGGAGAATGGCAGCAGAGAAGAGAGGAGAAAGGCAGCATAGAAGAGAGGAGAAAGGCAGCAGAGAAGAGAGGAGAAAGGCAGCAGAGAAGAGAGGAGACAGGCAGCAGAGAAGAGAGGAGACAGGCAGCAGAGAAGAGAGGAGACAGGAAGCAGAGAAGAGAGGAGACAGGTAGCAGAGAAGAGAGGAGAAAGGCAGCAGAGAAGAGAGGAGACAGGCAGCAGAGAAGAGAGGAGAAAGGCAGCAGAGAAGGACAACAGAGACGAGAGGAGAAAGGCAGCAGAGAAGAGAGGAGAAAGGTAACAGAGAAGAGAGGAGAAAGACAACAGAGACGAGAGGAGAAAGGCAGCAGAGAAGAGAGGAGAAAGGCAGCAGAGAAGAGAGGAGAAAGGCAGCATAGAAGAGAGGGGAAAGGCAGCAGAGAAGAGAGGAGAAAGGCAGCAGAGAAGAGAGGAGAAAGGCAGCAGAGAAGAGAGGAGAAAGACAACAGAGACGAGAGGAGAAAGGCAGCAGAGAAGAGAGGAGAAAGGTAACAAAGAAGAGAGGAGAAAGACAACAGAGACGAGAGGAGAAAGGCAGCAGAGAAGAGAGGAGAAAGGCAGCAGAGAAGAGAGGAGAAAGGCAGCAGAGAAGAGAGGAGAAAGGTAACAAAGAAGAGAGGAGAAAGACAACAGAGAAGAGAGGAGACAGGCAGCAGAGAAGAGAGGAGAAAGGCAGCAGAGAAGAGAGGAGAAAGGCAGCAGAGAAGAGAGGAGAATGGCAGCAGAGAAGAGAGGAGAAAGGCAGCAGAGAAGAGAGGAGAAAGGTAACAAAGAAGAGAGGAGAAAGACAACAGAGACGAGAGGAGACAGGCAGCAGAGAAGAGAGGAGAAAGGCAGCAGAGAAGAGAGGAGACAGGCAGCAGAGAAGAGAGGAGACAGGCAGCAGAGAAGAGAGGAGAAAGGCAGCAGAGAATAGAGGAGAAAGGCAGCAGAGAAGAGAGGAGAAAGGTAACAGAGAAGAGAGGAGAAAGGTAACAGAGAAGAGAGGAGAAAGTCATCAGAGAAGAGAGGAGAAAGGCAGCAGAGAAGAGAGGAGAATGGCAGCAGAGAAGAGAGGAGAAAGGCAGCAGAGAAGAGAGGAGAAAGGCAGCAGAGAAGAGAGGAGAAAGGCAGCATAGAAGAGAGGAGAAAGGCAACAGAGAAGAGAGGAGAAAGGCAGCAGAGAAGAGAGGAGAAAGGCAGCAGAGAAGAGAGGAGAAAGGCAGCAGAGAAGAGAGGAGAGAGAAGAGAGGAGAAAGGTAACAGAGAAGAGAGGAGAAAGACAACAGAGACGAGAGGAGAAAGGCAGCAGAGAAGAGAGGAGACAGGCAGCAGAGAAGAGAGGAGAAAGGCAGCAGAGAAGAGAGGAGAAAGGCAGCAGAGAAGAGAGGAGAAGGCAGCAGAGAAGAGAGGAGAAAGGCAGCAGAGAAGAGAGGAGAAAAGGCAGCATAGAAGAGAGGAGAATGGCAGCAGAGAAGAGAGGAGGAAAGGCAGCATAGAAGAGAGGAGAAAGGCAGCAGAGAAGAGAGGAGAAAAGGTAACAGAGAAGAGAGGAGAAAGCCAGCAGAGACGAGAGGAGACAGGCAGCAGAGAAGAGAGGAGAAAAGGTAACAGAAGAGAGGAGAAAGGACAGCAGAGAAGAGAGGAGAAAGGCAGCAGAGAAGAGAGGAGAAAGGCAGCAGAAAGAGAGGAGAAAGGCAGCATAGAAGAGAGGAGAAATGGCAGCAGAGAGAAGAGAAAGCGATGAAGAGAGGAGAAAGGCAGCAGAGAAGAGAGGAGAAAGGCAACAGAGAAGAGAGGAGAAAGGCAGCAGAGAAGAGAGGAGAAAGGCAGCAGAGAAGAGAGGAGAAAGGCAGCAGAGAAGAGAGGAGAAAGGCAGCAGAGAAGAGAGGAGAAAGGTAACAGAGAAGAGAGGAGAAAGCAAGAAGAGACGAGAGAGAAAGGCAGCAGAGAAGGAGGAGAAAGGCAGCAAGAAGAGAGAGGAGAAAGGCAGCAGAGAAGAAGGAGAAAGGCAGCAGAGAAGAGAGGAACAGGGCAGCAGAGAAGAGAGGAGAAAGGCAGCAGAGAAGAGAGGAGAAAGGCATGCAGAGAAGAGAGGAGAAAGGCAGCAGAGAAGAGAGGAGAAAGGCAGCAGAGAAGAGAGGAGAAAGGCAGCAGAGAAGAGAGGAGAAAGGCAGCAGAGAAGAGAGGAGAAAGACAACAGAGACGAGAGGAGAAAGGCAGCAGAGAAGAGAGGAGAAAGGTAACAGAGAAGAGAGGAGAAAGGACAAGCAGAGAAGAGAGGAGACAGGCAGCAGAGAAGAGAGGAGAAAGGCAGCAGAGAAGAGAGGAGAAAGGCAGCATAGAAGAGAGGGGAAAGGCAGCAGAGAAGAGAGGAGAAAGGCAGCAGAGAAGAGAGGAGAAAGGCAGCAGAGAAGAGAGGAGAAAGACAACAGAGACGAGAGGAGAAAGGCAGCAGAGAAGAGAGGAGAAAGGTAACAAAGAAGAGAGGAGAAAGACAACAGAGAAGAGAGGAGAAAGGCAGCAGAGAAGAGAGGAGAAAGGCAGCAGAGAAGAGAGGAGAAAGGCAGCAGAGAAGAGAGGAGAAAGGCAGCAGAGAAGAGAGGAGAAAGACAATAGAGAAGAGAGGAGAAATGCAGCAGAGAAGAGAGGAGAAAGGCAGCAGAGAAGAGAGGAGAAAGACAACAGAGACGAGAGGAGAAAGGCAGCAGAGAAGAGAGGAGAAAGGCAGCATAGAAGAGAGGAGAAAGGCAGCAGAGAAGAGAGGAGAAAGGTAACAGAGAAGAGAGGAGAAAGACAACAGAGACGAGAGGAGAAAGGCAGCAGAGAAGAGAGGAGAAAGGCAGCAGAGAAGAGAGGAGAAAGGCAGCAGAGAAGAGAGGAGAAAGGCAGCAGAGAAGAGAGGAGACAGGCAGCAGAGAAGAGAGGAGACAGGCAGCAGAGAAGAGAGGAGACAGGCAGCAGAGAAGAGAGGAGAAAGGCAGCAGAGAAGAGAGGAGACAGGCAGCAGAGAAGAGAGGAGACAGGCAGCAGAGAAGAGAGGAGAAAGGCAGCAGAGAAGAGAGGAGACAGGCAGCAGAGAAGAGAGGAGAAAGGCAGCAGAGAAGAGAGGAGAAAGGCAGCAGAGAAGAGAGGAGAAAGGCAGCAGAGAAGAGAGGAGAAAGACAACAGAGACGAGAGGAGAAAGGCAGCAGAGAAGAGAGGAGAAAGGTAACAGAGAAGAGAGGAGAAAGACAACAGAGACGAGAGGAGACAGGCAGCAGAGAAGAGAGGAGAAAGGCAGCAGAGAAGAGAGGAGAAAGGCAGCAGAGAAGAGAGGAGAAAGGCAGCAGAGAAGAGAGGAGAAAGGCAGCAGAGAAGAGAGGAGAAAGGCAGCAGAGAAGAGAGGAGAAAGACAACAGAGACGAGAGGAGAAAGGCAGCAGAGAAGAGAGGAGAAAGGTAACAAAGAAGAGAGGAGAAAGACAACAGAGAAGAGAGGAGAAAGGCAGCATAGAAGAGAGGAGAAAGGCAGCAGAGAAGAGAGGAGAAAGGCAACAGAGAAGAGAGGAGAAAGGCAGCAGAGAAGAGAGGAGAAAGACAATAGAGAAGAGAGGAGAAAGGCAGCAGAGAAGAGAGGAGAAAGGCAGCAGAGAAGAGAGGAGAAAGACAACAGAGACGAGAGGAGAAAGGCAGCAGAGAAGAGAGGAGAAAGGCAGCAGAGAAGAGAGGAGAAAGGTAACAGAGAAGAGAGGAGAAAGACAACAGAGACGAGAGGAGAAAGGCAGCAGAGAAGAGAGGAGAAAGGCAGCAGAGAAGAGAGGAGAAAGGCAGCAGAGAAGAGAGGAGAAAGGCAGCAGAGAAGAGAGGAGACAGGCAGCAGAGAAGAGAGGAGAAAGGCAGCAGAGAAGAGAGGAGAAAGGCAGCAGAGAAGAGAGGAGAAAGGCAGCAGAGAAGAGAGAAGAAAGACAACAGAGACGAGAGGAGAAAGGCAGCAGAGAAGAGAGGAGAAAGGCAGCAGAGAAGAGAGGAGAAAGGCAGCAGAGAAGAGAGGAGAAAGGCAGCAGAGAAGAGAGGAGAAAGGCAGCATAGAAGAGAGGAGAATGGCAGCAGAGAAGAGAGGAGAAAGGCAGCATAGAAGAGAGGAGAAAGGCAGCAGAGAAGAGAGGAGAAAGGCAGCAGAGAAGAGAGGAGAAAGGCAGCAGAGAAGAGAGGAGAAAGGCAGCAGAGAAGAGAGGAGACAGGCAGCAGAGAAGAGAGGAGACAGGCAGCAGAGAAGAGAGGAGACAGGAAGCAGAGAAGAGAGGAGAAAGGTAGCAGAGAAGAGAGGAGAAAGGCAGCAGAGAAGAGAGGAGACAGGCAGCAGAGAAGAGAGGAGAAAGGCAGCAGAGAAGAGAGGAGAAAGACAACAGAGACGAGAGGAGAAAGGCAGCAGAGAAGAGAGGAGAAAGGTAACAGAGAAGAGAGGAGAAAGGCAGCAGAGAAGAGAGGAGAAAGGCAGCATAGAAGAGAGGAGAAAGGCAGCAGAGAAGAGAGGAGAAAGGCAGCAGAGAAGAGAGGAGACAGGCAGCAGAGAAGAGAGGAGACAGGCAGCAGAGAAGAGAGGAGACAGGAAGCAGAGAAGAGAGGAGAAAGGTAGCAGAGAAGAGAGGAGAAAGGCAGCAGAGAAGAGAGGAGACAGGCAGCAGAGAAGAGAGGAGAAAGGCAGCAGAGAAGAGAGGAGAAAGACAACAGAGACGAGTGGAGACAGGCAGCAGAGAAGAGAGGAGAAAGGCAGCAGAGAAGAGAGGAGAAAGGCAGCATAGAAGAGAGGGGAAAGGCAGCAGAGAAGAGAGGAGAAAGGCAGCAGAGAAGAGAGGAGAAAGGCAGCAGAGAAGAGAGGAGAAAGGTAACAAAGAAGAGAGGAGAAAGACAACAGAGAAGAGAGGAGAAAGGCAGCATAGAAGAGAGGAGAAAGGCAGCAGAGAAGAGAGGAGAAAGGCAACAGAGAAGAGAGGAGAAAGGCAGCAGAGAAGAGAGGAGAAAGACAATAGAGAAGAGAGGAGAAAGGCAGCAGAGAAGAGAGGAGAAAGGCAGCAGAGAAGAGAGGAGAAAGACAACAGAGACGAGAGGAGAAAGGCAGCAGAGAAGAGAGGAGAAAGGCAGCATAGAAGAGAGGAGAAAGGCAGCAGAGAAGAGAGGAGAAAGGTAACAGAGAAGAGAGGAGAAAGACAACAGAGACGAGAGGAGAAAGGCAGCAGAGAAGAGAGGAGAAAGGCAGCAGAGAAGAGAGGAGAAAGGCAGCATAGAAGAGAGGAGAAAGGCAGCAGAGAAGAGAGGAGAAAGGTAACAGAGAAGAGAGGAGAAAGACAACAGAGACGAGAGGAGAAAGGCAGCAGAGAAGAGAGGAGAAAGGCAGCAGAGAAGAGAGGAGAAAGGCAGCAGAGAAGAGAGGAGACAGGCAGCAGAGAAGAGAGGAGAAAGGCAGCAGAGAAGAGAGGAGAAAGGCAGCAGAGACGAGAGGAGAAAGGCAGCAGAGAAGAGAGGAGAAAGGCAGCAGAGAAGAGAGGAGAAAGGCAGCAGAGAAGAGAGGAGAAAGGCAGCAGAGAAGAGAGGAGAAAGGCAGCAGAGAAGAGAGGAGAAAGGCAGCAGAGAAGAGAGGTCATGTTCTCCATAACATTCATACTCCATAAGCTCCATTCAGAAGCTGGGCGTCGTGTGAGGCTGTAGCTCTTCTCTCCAGTCTAATAGACGGTGACGTCATTTTAAACCCTTATAATAAAAGAAGCTGAACTCAGTTTGTTTTTCTACTGAAAGTCGACCCGTTTTTCCCCAAATCTGGGCTCTAAACTATAAACAGACGGCGTCTCTTCAGTGATCTGCTCTGGAAACATCACTTTTAGAGAATAACACAGAGATTTTTGGCTCTCAGCAGTAAATTGTGAGCGTGTGGTGAAATGTGGAGATCAGAAAACACACGTTCTGATCATCTGAGGGGCTTTTAAATGAATAAATAAAATAAATACAATAATCTACATTTATTTCATGCATTTACTGAATCATTTGCCTTACAACTTAGTCACGAAAACTCAGACGGAAAAAACGAAATCTACCCTGGAGAATTGGAGGTTAAATGAAGTTCTTCAGGCTTGCTCAGTAACCTTGAGCCAGTACGTCTGTATGATTTATTTTTTTAGTCAATTAATTAAAGTTGGTGAATTGATGACCTTTTTGTGTTTGATTCTTCAAAGAGGAGCAAAGTCTGTGATAAAGGACCAGCAGTTTACAGAGTCTCTCTTTCCTGCAGAAAGCGGCGTCTGTAAAGCTTTAATGGCGTTCCTAACGAGCACCATTACAGGCTCCACCGCAGCCCGAGAAATCCGAGAGAACTGAAAACGGGTGATTTCAATGGGCACAGCAGTGGGAGTCTAACAGCAGCTGACACGTCCATTACTTTCCATATAATCGGAGGTAGTTTAGGACTCCCAGCGTGTGTCTGATGCCAATATGTCAGCCAGACCTCGTTTTACTAAACGTGGATTCGAGCTACCAAGAATTCTCAAATCCTATTGCAGCTGTTCACACGTCCACAGTGAAGCCGAAGACAACAGGGCAGCCTGACTTCATCTGAAAACATCATCATGATGCTGCTGCTGCTGCATGAACACAAACTACCTAATTAACCATCGCATGCTGAATTTCACAGACATCTTCACAGTGGTGAGAGAAACCAGGCGGTTCTTCACAGAACAGGATTCCTTTGCTAGATAACTTAAGCTCAAAGATGAGGACTGTCCAGCAGGAATGTCCCTCAGCTCTTTTCCTATTGGAGAGGCTTGACTTTGGCTTTAAAGCCCCAGGGAACCTGATTGTGATTGAGTTTAAAGGGAATTCCACCAATGTTTTCCAAATTTTCTGAACAATTCAATTTTCTGAAAATACTATCACTTAACTGAGTGAACCTGGCGTGCCTTCTGGGCTTTTCCATGTAATGTAAATGATGGTATAGTAGACATAAATCAAAATCAAAAATGAGTTTTCCTTGGTGACTGTTGTACCTTTTATGTTTGCCCCCTCTATGAATGGATTAAGACAAACTGATTAAATACATTTCAGGCCAAAGCTTCATCACAGAACTATTGAGAAACAGTGTCTCAGACATCAGGCAGCACTGTTTACATCTGACCGATCGAATTATGGAGAACTGTGAAAAACAAAATCAGTTGAATTCGACAGTTTTCTGATTCCGCCTGGCCAAAAGCAGATAATGAAAAGGTCTCATTTCCAGCAATAAACACTCGTCAGAGTGCTCATCTCAGACACGTCAGACGTGCAGGAGGAGAGAGAAATACTGCAATACAGAAACAAAAGAGAAATCAGACGATGTAGAGATAAAGTTTCAGATGCAAACCGTCAGGAAGAAAGAAGAGACGACCACTTCATTTACTTGTCTGTTCATTTAATTATTTATTTGAAATTTGTCATGA
The DNA here is from genome assembly GCF_015220715.1 of Pygocentrus nattereri. NCBI lineage: Eukaryota > Metazoa > Chordata > Actinopteri > Characiformes > Serrasalmidae > Pygocentrus > Pygocentrus nattereri. The sequence goes on along the minus strand of NC_051234.1, from coordinate 33,120,292 downwards.
GACAATCTCTGTATCAAGCAATACAGAGTTTGGCAAAAAAAAAACAAAAACAAAACAAAAATGAACCAAAACACACCGGAAGGCAAGGTGAGGGCGAGGGATCCGCACTGCAGTCATAGGAACCAAATGACTCCCGTTCCTAAAAACTACAGGTGACACTTCCAACTGAGATTGTCTGCATAAGGCATTGTAACAGTGTGAGACAGCAGCTGAGAATCTCAGAGTTATTCTGCTAAACCGGTCCTGATCCTGGAGATCCACCACCCTGCGGAGCTCAGCTCCAGCTCTGATCTATCACACCAAGGTCTTCAGCTGCATCTGAATATCAGAGCCAGGTGGATCTGGAGTCTCCAGGCTGGTGGATCTCCAGGACAACCACTGCTCTAAAGCTGCGTGCACATTACAGGCCTCGTTGCTCAGATCCGATGGTTCACACTCGTTTAGGTCAGTGACTCAGGTCTGTCATTAATGTGATGAACCGGCTCCTGAACTGACCCTCATGAGCTCCTCCTACTCAGTAACGTCACGTGACTGAATCACTGCATCATCAGCACAAACTAACGAGCAGAACGAGCTTCGCTGAGAAGATCATTAACTCTGATCAGCTCTCAGCTTCATTATTAGAGCCAGACGGAGGAGGAAAAGGTGAGATGAGCTGCTTTTCCACCGTTTACAGGCTTTAACGTCTGTTCAGCGCTGTGATTAAAAAGGTCTGAGGGTCACGTTAAAGTCACACGGCCACGAATCGGATACGTATCCGATGTAGGACCACATATGAAAGTGACTCAGTTTGGATTTGAAAAGATCAGGGCTAAACATCGGATTTGTGCCACCTCAGCCTGGCGATGTGGGCGTAGTCTGAGCTTTACATGATGGAAGGTTTACATGATACACTTCTTTAATTCCTCAAAAGTAAAGCGAACACTGAGAAACAGGCTGAAACGTGCCAGTGTGTTAACATATAAATGCTTACGGCCGTTTAGAGACCGGGCTCCTACCGTTTTCCCATTAGACTCTCAGTGGAAATGTCACCGTGTAAAAGGTGTGCTTGGGTTCAGGGCCCTCGGCTAACGTGGAATGCTAGCAGATACGGATAAAAGGCATTAAAACGGAGAAGAATAAGGGTTAAGGAGAGATAACTAATCCATGTTTATGGACAGCTGCTTAAACAAGGCGAGTCTCCATACATTCATTGTTTCCCCACATTTCCGAAACGAATCGGTGTTGAACAGCAGGTTCTGAGCTCCGCGGAACCCAGTAACTCGGACTGTTTCATAAGATCATATAAATCTAGCTGTGGATAATGAAACTCTTAAAAAGGGATGGTTCTTTAAGGGTTCTTTAGTAAAGACCGTGAACCACAAACATGCAAAAAAACCCACATCTGCATTATTAAATAATTCTCTGCATGGTCAAACGGTTCTTCAGATTGATGGAGAATGTGCTACATAAGGTTCTACAGAGAACCTTTTTGAAAATGGTTCTATATAGTCTACATAGCACCAAAAAGGGTTCTCCTTTTCTTCTAATCAAGCTTTAGTGCTATACAGAACCACACATTCTTCATCAATCCGAAGAACCGTCTCACCATCCAAAAACCCTTTAATCATGCAAACTGTTCTTTGAGGTGTTCAAGGTTCTGTACAGAACCAGTCTTTCCTATCCCTTGAAGAACCATCATTAAGAGTGTTAGCTGTATGGTGTGCTTATATATATATGGGACTTCAGATATACATGGCTTGGTGCACTAAGCATTGTGAACAAAGAACTGTGAACAAAAAATGGCAACACAAAACCTTTAATAAAGCATATACAAACGCTAATAAACGGTAATAAACGTATATCATCCTGTACAGAGTTAATACCACCACTGATCGCAGATGGTCTATAGATTCTGTTGGTGGTATGTATGGAAATTCTTACAGTATGGAGTTGTAACATAACATAATATAGAATTAACAAACCGTTACTCACAACCGTCTTCAGGTCCTGTCGTTTAAACTGGCTCTTGCCGTCGAGAGTGTTGTCCCAGACGATCTACCCAATCCTTCACATTTACACACTTAAAGATGGTTCTTCAAGGGTTCTTCAGAAAAAAACAGGTCCCATGAACACTCAAACATCCCTTCGCACTGTGAAAGGGTTCTTTAGATGGAGAATGTGCTGTAAACGGTTCCATATAGCACCTTTTTCCAAAAGGGCTCTCTGTGGCACCATCAAGGGTCTTCTACTGCGTCAAGCTGGGCATCGCAACAACAGCAGAACCCGTTCACGATGCAAAGAACCCTTTAATCAAGCACAGGGTTCTTCCAGTGTTCATGGTTCTACATTAAACTGTGTTTTTAACCACACAATCCTTGAAGAACCATCTTCTTTCACGAGAGCAGGGTCTGAAGATTCTATAAAATTTTCAGACAGAAAGCTTAAAATACAAATTCAACCAAAAACTACATTTGTATGATTTTCCACAGGTTAATAATTTAGGTCAGATATTTCCATGAGTCCATGTAGAAACGGCGGAAAGGTCTTTACAATCTATTCAGTCTATAAGAACTGGCATCTCCAGTCATGTTGGAATGATGATGTAGAAGAAACTACAACCCAATTATTGTTTTACTGCAGCTCAAAATCTGAATTTTGCTAATTAGCGCTCACTTTATGCAGCATCTACAGCAAAACTACAGCTCAAAACCTGGAATACTGCCCACTGGGGATGCAATGGTACATGGTAAGCGATTGAGACGCTCGGTACGCCCCCTACAGTTCAACACACACAATATGTTCAACATGCCTGTTACAGTATGTCTGTTATAGCAGAGGCCTTTTCCCTGACTGACCGACTGACAGGCTGGCTGACCGACTGACAGGCTGGCTGGCTGGCTAGCTGATTGACTGACAGGCTGGCTGGCTGACAGTTTGATTGACAGGCTGACTGACTGATGAACTTGAAACTCGGATGTACGAGGAGTGTAGGTAGCCCTCAGAAGGTGGCAGTAATGCCTTCCAACCACCATTTGTCCATTATAGGACAACTCGCCACTGGTTTATCATGCTACAGTGTCCTTGCTTGCTCTGTGTGAGCTGAGGAAGCTCTAGACCAGTGGTCTTTAATTAAAATCCAATAAGGTCTAGTTAGAGAAAATTCCCTCAAGCGAAGGTCCAGAACATCACGTCTGACCCGCATCGTGACTCAGCGCCATATACTGTTTACTGAAGTAGCCGAGTAGGAATATCAGCATCTTATACAGTCGACAGCTGAATATCAGATCAAATAAAGTCCAGTTCGGTCAGATTTCACCAACATTTACTGAACATCAGATCAAATAAAGTCCAGTTCGGTCAGATTTCACCAACATTTACTGAACATCAGATCAAATAAAGTCCAGTTCGGTCAGATTTCACCAACATTTACTGAACATCAGATCAAATAAAGTCCAGTTCGGTCAGATTTCACCACCATTTACTGAACATCGGCTCAAACAAAGTCCAGTTCGGTCAGATTTCAACAACATTTACTGAACATCAGATCAAATAAAGTCCAGTTCGGTCAGATTTCACCAACATTTACTGAACATCGGCTCAAATAAAGTCCAGTTCGGTCAGATTTCACCAACATTTACTGAACATCAGATCAAATAAAGTCCAGTTCGGTCAGATTTCACCACCATTTACTGAACATCGGCTCAAATAAAGTCCAGTTCGGTCGGATTTCACCAACATTTACTGAACATCAGATCAAATAAAGTCCAGTTCGGTCAGATTTCACCAACATTTACTGAACATCAGATCAAATAAAGTCCAGTTCGGTCAGATTTCAACACCATTTACTGAACATCAGCTCAAATAAAGTCCAGTTCGGTCAGATTTCACCAACATTTACTGAACATCAGATCAAATAAAGTCCAGTTCGGTCAGATTTCACCAACATTTACTGAACATCAGATCAAATAAAGTCCAGTTCGGTCAGATTTCACCAACATTTACTGAACATCAGATCAAATAAAGTCCAGTTCGGTCAGATTTCAACAACATTTACTGAACATCAGATCAAATAAAGTCCAGTTTGGTCAGATTTCAACAACATTTACTGTCAGTTTTCTCTTTTTAGATCAGGTCATGTGGAATAACTTCCCTCTGACTCACTTTCTTCTCTGACTGCTGTTTCTCTCCTCGTCCCTCCCCTGAGCATGTTTAATCGGCATTAGCTGTGGGCAATGAAGGAAAAAGAATCAATACTGTAGCGAACTTGACCGCACAGTTTCATCACTAGCGATGGGCACCTGTTAATCTAATCACCTCCTTGTTTCTACACTCATTGTCAATTGTATCAGCTGCGGTGACACTGATGTGGTGGTGGTGTGTTAGTGTGTGTTGTGCTGGTCTGAGTGGATCAGACACAGCAGTGCTGCTGGAGTTTTTAAACACCTCAGTGTCACTGCTGGACTGAGAACAGTCCACCAACCAAAAATATCCAGCCAACAGCGTCCTGTGGGCAGCGTCCTGTGGGCAGCGTCCTGTGGGCAGCGTCCTGTGGGCAGCGTCCTGTGACCACTGATGAAGGACTGGAGGATGACCAACACAAACTGTGCAGCAGCAGATGAGCTGTAGTCTCTGACTTTACATCTACAAGGTGGACCAACGAGGTAGGAGAGTCTAATAGAGTGGACATTGAGTGGACACAGTGTTTAAAAGCTCCAGCAGCACTACTGTGTCTGATCCACTCAGACCAGCACAACACACACTAACACACCACCACGTCAGTGCTACTGCAGTGCTGAGACTGACCCACCACCCAAATAGAACCTGCTCTGTGAGGGTCCATGGGGGTCCTGACCACTGAAGAACAGGGTAACAGTATCAGAGAAACAGATGGACTACAGTCTGTAACTGTAGAACTACAGAGTGCAGCTATACGGTCAGTGGAGCTGATAAAGTGGACAGTGAGCGTAGAAACGAGGAGGCGGTCAGAACGTCACGCCTGATTGGTGGAAACCAGTAGAGTGTAAAAATTAACTTGCCCCTGGTGTTTATTGGCCGTCCCTGAAACTGTCGAATGTACGAGTTTAATTATTAAAATAGAGAAGGCAGAGCGCTGACAAGCTGCTGACAAGCTGCCAAAGCCAAACACTTTCTCTCTCCTTGGTTTGAGACAGAAACCAGTCCTCGTCAGTCATGATGTCCTCTGTCTGAACGGACATAAGATCTGTCTTAAGGCAAAATAGAGTTTATTGTTTAAAGAATGTTTTTCGTTTTTTCTCAAATGGAAAAGATGCCCAAACCGTACCGCTGCATCCGCAGAGCCCCACCACTTAACAAGAACTAAATCATACAGATGTCATTTTTGGTGAATAATCTCAAAAATGTCAGAGGTCTCAAAATCTGCATCTAGTTTCATGTCTCACATTCAGTGATCGCCTGTATGTAACTGACCTGTTGATGGCCAAACAACTTACAAGTGACTGCAAAACGCAGGACTGGCCAGTGGACTAGATTTGAAGACCTCTGCTTTGACTTGACCTAACTGTCCATCACATTATCAGTGTGCTCAGTGCATAGAGTAAACATCTCAATCGCAGTGCATTGTGGGCTGTGTTACTCGGGGGGGAGACAGACTTCATTTCTAACCACTGAACCAAACAGTGAGAGGCAGAAGACTAAATACCCACACCCACACAGGGCGATTCCACCCAAAAATCAATTTTAAACAGTTTATGTTGATCAGGTGTCACTGGTTCATCAGCACATTGAACTGCTACATGCTTTCAAAGACTGAATTCATTCTGGACTTGGCAAACTTCAATCCTGACTTGGCAAACATTTCATAAAGGCATCGTTAGGGCTGGGCAAAATGACCGTATATATCATCATCGTGATACATTACGTCACAATACAATATGCTCGTCTGAGCACGTACATCGTCGGTGCTTGTAGACACTGACCAACTGCATGTTTCCTTATAAAGAGCAAAATTAGTCCAGTTTAACTGGGTTTAGTGCCGAATATTGAATAAACATCACTGTGCTCAGTTATTGACAGTATTTTTTCTGGCTTTTTTCTCTGTTCCAGCTGAAAAAGTAAATATTGTTCATCATCAAAATGTCCTAAAGTATCGTCATATTATATTTTGGCCATTTCGCCCCCCTCTAGGCATCGACCACAGAGTTTGAGAGATCATACTGGCCATTTCGGTTTGAGAATCAAACCCAATCAAGGCAAACATGAAAATGATTCTGGGAGATCATCGCTTTTTAATGGTCTCCACGACACTTCCAGAGCAATTTGGGAGATTCTTATTTCATTCACAAACTGCCAAATTCCTCTGAAATTAACTTCTTATCAAATCTAAATCAGAAGTGATGGCACTGAGGTTAAACATTTAGAGGTTTGCCTTTTAAGATTTATGCGGCTGAGAAAGGCTGCATTTGAATTTCATTAAAAATCGAGGAATTTTTCGTTCAAATCAGTCATTATCTACTGCCAAGGAGGAGAGCGGAATTAATAAAGGGTGAAATCTAACGTGACAAGCAAGTTCTCGTGTTCATCCTACATGAGGAACAGATAGAGTGGAGGAACGCTGAGTGAGGGATAAAGCAGTAATCTAATATTTATATTGTGTAGAGTTTTACATTTAAATATATATAAATATTCTAATAGTTTATCACTACAAAAATGACCGGTAACACTTTACTGTAGTGTACTGGTCTTCAGGCTTTATGACACCTTCATAAGCTTGTCATGACATCTGACATAACCCTACATAAATGTTTATTAATGCTTATTGCAATAAGCCTCGTTCGCTTTTGATCAAAGTTTTGGAATAAGTGTTTATAAACATTTAGGTAGGGTATGTCAGCTGTCATGACACGCTTATGTAGGTGTCATGTAGCCTTATAAACAGAACCCTACAGTAAAGCTTTGGCATGTTACATAAGTGTCGTTAACCCAACATGTTATCTACTGAAGGAAACGCAGAGGTTCAGCTTTTCTTGTTTAAATGTGAAATAAAAGTTTCCGCTTCAAAACATAACCCAGTATTTTCATTATGGAACAAAACCCAAACATGCTTCTACTAATTCGCAGAGTTCTTCAAGCTCTCGTAAGACTGCTCACCTCTGTCAGGTTCTAGCATCATTATTTGTTCCCCACTGGCACCTAGGCCTCACATCATCACGACGTGGAACCGAGTGGACTGGGATCTGGGCCAGGCAGCTCACACACCGAAACAAATCAGACTATTACATATGCAATATTGTAAAAGTACACTCTTGAAAAAACGGTTCTTAAAAGGTTCTTTAGTAAAGGGAATGGTTCTATTTTGGACCATGAGTTATGTATAGAACCATTTCGTGCTTAAATGACTGTTTATCAACAGTGACTGATGAATGAGTCGCATGAGACTCTATACAGAACCTCGTTGAAGGAAGTTCCATATTACGCCGTAAAGGGTTCTTCTTTTGATACAAGCTTGACAACAGAACGTAAGAATAGAAGAACCTTTTCGGTGCTATGTAGAACCATATACAACACACTCTCCATCAATCTGAAGAGCCATTTCACCATGCACAGAACCATATTAGTATGAAATGGTTCTATAAAGTACTCATAGTTCTAAATAGAACCATTCCCTTTACCGAAGAACCATGTTCAGGGGTTTTTGGTGTCCCAATTTCGTACTAGGCTAAATGGGATTTTGCCATCGTTCTGTAGAGCTTTTCCATCTAATAACGGCTGCCGCATTTGTTGGGGGTGTAAGGATGGTCAGCGTCCATCCAGAGAACCGGGTTACGCGCTCTGGGGCCGGATTAACAGCGTCTTACGAAAGAAAATCTTAAATGTGTTTTTTTCCGTAACTTCATTCTTGATGAGTTGATTAAACTAAACAAATAAATAAAAAAAGCCCTGCTGGAGAAACACAGAAACCAGTAAGTGTATCTGTTGGTTCCTGATGGTTCTGTAATGTGTTTTGGCTTTTTTGATGCATTAACCTCAGTGTAAATGATTTAACCCGTGACCGGCGGCTGATTCTAAACACATCTGATGGTTTCCAAATAGGATCTAAAGATGTTCTAGAGCAAAACAGTGGTCTCTCTTTTTCTTTCAATCCAAATTTCATCCAACTATCCTGATTTAATTTCTAATTAGATTTGAATTGAATGATTTTCTCTTTTAAACGTATTGTTTTCGTCGCGTTTTAATTATGATTTTAATGTTGTTTTTAATTGTTTTTCTATTTTCTGATCTGTAAAACCCTCTGAACCACAGCAGTTCATGAAAGGTGCTGCACAAATAAACCGGCCTTGCCTGTTGGAAACCACTGAGCCGATTCCCATCAGAAAGCAAAGCCATTAGGTTTCAATCCTAATAGTTTTTAAGGTCCTTTCCCAGCAAAGACGGTTAGAACAAATGCAGCTCATGTTGACGGTAAGCTGTAAAATGCAGCAGAGCATACACAAGAAAATAACAGATTACCTTAAGACAATATTGGAGACCTTCATGAGGTTTTTTGAGAATTGCATTAAAGAACATTTGTAAAATTTGTCTTAAGAAGTTTTGCAAGTTTTCTGTGAATCCGGCTCCAGATTTCCAGTTCCGTTCTCCTGAAAGGGTTAAATGGGACGACTGGCTTATGTGAGGCGGTGCCTGGAGTCCAGGCTGAACCACTGGCTGGAGACTGAAGCTATTCAGCCGTGGACTGAAGCTTGAATGTGAGGTTCAAGTGGTTCTCCATCTGATTACAGCAGTCGCGAGTGGCTGATTTAAAAGACGTGGGTGGGGTTCGGCATGGAAAAATACAGGCGGTGTCAGAGGCTGCCAGTGCACCAAAGAGGCTGCCACAATACACCAATGTATTTTATATTCCAACAGGAAAAACTAAATCCAGATAAACTTGGCAACAAAAATCTGATTAATTCCGAAAGCCTAAAAGCTATTACCCACGAGGAGGGATTCCATTTCAAAGAGCACTAAAGAAGACAGGAGAAAGGTGCACAGTGTACTGGGAGGGTGAACTACAACGGGTCTTACTGCTATAAATGGCCCTTAAGATTTAAAGTCACTTCATCCAAATATTTGGCTTGATTTCCCCTCCCACCCCATCCATCCACCCACATCCCTTCGAGTAAACCCCTTAAACTGAGCAGCAGCTCAGGATCATTTTTAAAGACCTTTTTTTAAAGATATTACACATCCTAATTCCCATAAATAGAAAAAAAAACAAAAACAAAAGAGAAAGAACCACTCAAACAGAGAAACGAGTCAAACAGACCCGCTCAACTCCGCAGCAGTAAAACTGGAGAGCAGGAAAAGATCATCATCATCATCATCATCATCATCATCAACCCGGATATGTGTTTAAGGTCTCGGTCGCTGTTATCATCCTCCCATTCGCTCACATTCACCCACACACCTCCCCTGCATTAATCCAGCTTTTTCTCCACTGGGCTCTTTTCTTCCACCTCCTCATCCCCCTCCTCCTCCTCCTCCTCGTCCTCCTCTCCGGGTCGCTCAAGCTTGGCGGTCTGATGGCGCCGCTCCTCTTCTTCCTCCTCTTCCTCCTCCTCGTCCGTCAGCCCCTCTCTCTTCATCATCTCCATGTCTTCCGCGCCGTCGTCAGACTCGGCCATGCAGATCCCGTAGCACATCAGGCTGATGACTCCTAACGGCAGGCCGAAGAGGAAGCAGCCCAGCAGCGGAGAACTGCGGAACACAGACTGGAGGAAAGAGAAGAGAAGAGAAAATCAGATTTACGGTGCAACGAATAGATATGAGCTGTGGACGCAGGTGACCGGTCTCCGGTCCAGCGGCTTCGTTCCTGCGTGAAAATCTGTCATTTTAAGGTTAAAGTTAGGCTACGGTCTGGTGCCCGCTGAGAGTCAAACACAGGGGTGACTGCGGTGGGAGTTCAACAGATATAAGTCACGATTAAAGACTGAACTGATTTCTAACACAAAGGATAGCAGTAAAAAAAAAAAAAGAAAAAAAAAGTGCTCGTTAACTATGATTCACATAATACCAGCGGTTTTCATAAACACAAAACTAAACAAGACGAATTACAGAGGAAAAAACTTTAGTTTTAGTTTTTTCAGGGCGTGAATGCGAGTTTCGAAGCATTTGTGTTCGCCGTCTTTAAGGAAAGCCTGAGCAAAGCCGAGCTCACTCGACTGTTGTGTTAATTTCATCATTCATCATATTATTAAAAACTAAAATTAAAAAAGAAACTAAAAAACTAAACTAGAAACTAAAAACTAGAAACTAAACCTATTAGCACACCCTTAAGCTAAACTGAAATCAAAAACCAAAATGAAAAAACTAA
>NC_051234.1:33082480-33102480 GCF_015220715.1 Pygocentrus nattereri | reverse complement strand
TATGCCACTCTCAACAAACCACTCTCCAGAAACTGCATCAACAGTAAACAGTCTGTGGCGACTCGAAATCATGCAAATAAACCAGTGATGGGCTGCTAACTGGGTGTGAGCTGCTTCTAACGTATTCAAACAAACAAGATCCAAACTGGGACTATTTGCAAATACGCCAAGTTCGCTTATTAGCAATGCAGTAATAGACAGGCTCTCTCACCATATGACCACGGCGAGCTGCAGAATACTGAGTTTGTTGACGTTCATTCTGACAGCAATCCAAATACAGCGGCTCCTTAAAAGCGATAGAAGATCTGAGATCGAGTCAACGCGAATACGGGTTTTAAAAGATAACAGGCGGCTCAGCTTCGTGCCAGCCGCCCTGTTCAGCACGCTGCTCGGAGAGAGTATTGAAAACCATGCAGGCAGAGATAAATGATAAACGAGCACAATGGCTTTAGACCACAATGCACACAACAGTGAGAACAACAGTGAGAATGGTCTTTAGGGTTAATTGAGCGTACAAGATCAACATGATGTTTGCTGAAGTTATTCAGCTTATTGTATTGCGATATGATAAAGGCAGGCAATGTGATATATATATATATATATATATATATACAGTATATATATATCAATGTATAGCACAACACGCATTCTCTGGAGTTTGCAAGCAAGTTGGACCAAATGTCCCAAAAATAGTAGTGACATATGTGATGTTTTTAATAATTAAACAACTCCTCTGTTCACATGGAGAAGTTTACACTGTCCATATTGTCCTGATATGGCAGAGGTCACTAATAGGCGGACCATGGTCAGTCCAGACCCAAGCGCTGTCCTATGCGGACCTGGACAACAAATAAACTATGGAGAATTATTTCATTTCAATGGGGTGGTCCTATTTTATTCAGTGGATCATATGGTACCAGTTTAGTGGCCGGAGACTCACAGACCAATCACATGAGCTGTAAATATCACTTGACGCTGCTCAGCCAATCAGATCTGTGCATTACGATGAGCTCTGAGACTCGAGTGAGTGACGCCACACAGGGGAGGGACGAGGAGAGAAACAGCAGTCAGAGAAGAAAGTGAGTCAGAGGGAAGTTATTCCACATGACGTGATCTAAAAAGAGGAAACTGACAGTAAATGTTGGGGAAATCTGACCGAACTGGACTTTATTTGATCTGATGTTCAGTAAATGTTGGTGAAATCTGACCGAACTGGACTTTATTTGATCTGATGCTCAGTAAATGTTGGTGAAATCTGACCGAACTGGACTTTATTTGATCTGATGTTCAGTAAATGTTGGTGAAATCTGACCGAACTGGACTTTATTTGATCTGATGTTCAGTAAATGGTGTTGAAATCTGACCGAACTGGACTTTATTTGATCTGATGTTCAGTAAATGTTGGTGAAATCTGACCGAACTGGACTTTATTTGATCTGATGTTCAGTCAATGTTGGTGAAATCTGACCGAACTGGACTTTATTTGATCTGATGTTCAGTCAATGTTGGTGAAATCTGACCGAACTGGACTTTATTTGATCTGATGTTCAGTCAATGTTGTTGAAATCTGACCGAACTGGACTTCATTTGATGTGATGTTCAGTCAATGTTGGTGAAATCTGACCGAACTGGACTTTATTTGATGTGATGTTCAGTCAATGTTGTTGAAATCTGACCGAACTGGACTTTATTTGATGTGATGTTCAGTAAATGTTGTTGAAATCTGACCGACCTGGACTTTATTTGATGTGATGTTCAGTAAATGTTGTTGAAATCTGACCGAACTGGACTTTATTTGATGTGATGTTCAGTAAATGTTGTTGAAATCTGACCGAACTGGACTTTATTTGATCTGATGTTCAGTAAATGTTGTTGAAATCTGACCGAACTGGACTTTATTTGATCTGATGTTCAGTAAATGTTGGTGAAATCTGACCGAACTGGACTTTATTTGATCTGATGTTCAGTAAATGTTGGTGAAATCTGACCGAACTGGACTTTATTTGATGTGATGTTCAGTAAATGTTGGTGAAATCTGACCGAACTGGACTTTATTTGATGTGATGTTCAGTAAATGTTGGTGAAATCTGACCGAACTGGACTTTATTTGATGTGATGTTCAGTAAATGTTGGTGAAATCTGACCGAACTGGACTTTATTTGATGTGATGTTCAGTAAATGTTGGTGAAATCTGACCGAACTGGACTTTATTTGATGTGATGTTCAGTAAATGTTGGTGAAATCTGACCGAACTGGACTTTATTTGATGTGATGTTCAGTAAATGTTGTTGAAATCTGACCGAACTGGACTTTATTTGATGTGATGTTCAGTAAATGTTGTTGAAATCTGACCGAACTGGACTTTATTTGATGTGATGTTCAGTAAATGTTGGTGAAATCTGACCGAACTGGACTTTATTTGATCTGATGCTCAGTAAATGTTGGTGAAATCTGACCGAACTGGACTTTATTTGATCTGATGCTCAGTAAATGTTGGTGAAATCTGACCGAACTGGACTTTATTTGATCTGATGTTCAGTAAATGTTGGTGAAATCTGACCGAACTGGACTTTATTTGATCTGATGTTCAGTAAATGTTGGTGAAATCTGACCGAACTGGACTTTATTTGATCTGATGTTCAGTAAATGTTGGTGAAATCTGACCGAACTGGACTTCATTTGATGTGATGTTCAGTAAATGTTGTTGAAATCTGACCGACCTGGACTTTATTTGATGTGATGTTCAGTAAATGTTGTTGAAATCTGACCGACCTGGACTTTATTTGATGTGATGTTCAGTAAATGTTGTTGAAATCTGACCGACCTGGACTTTATTTGATGTGATGTTCAGTAAATGTTGTTGAAATCTGACCGACCTGGACTTTATTTGATGTGATGTTCAGTAAATGTTGTTGAAATCTGACCGACCTGGACTTTATTTGATGTGATGTTCAGTAAATGTTGTTGAAATCTGACCGAACTGGACTTTATTTGATCTGATGTTCAGTAAATGTTGGTGAAATCTGACCGAACTGGACTTTATTTGATCTGATGTTCAGTAAATGTTGGTGAAATCTGACCGAACTGGACTTTATTTGATCTGATGCTCAGTAAATGTTGGTGAAATCTGACCGAACTGGACTTTATTTGATGTGATGTTCAGTAAATGTTGTTGAAATCTGACCGACCTGGACTTTATTTGATCTGATGTTCAGTAAATGTTGGTGAAATCTGACCGACCTGGACTTTATTTGATCTGATGTTCAGTAAATGTTGTTGAAATCTGACCGAACTGGACTTTATTTGATCTGATGTTCAGTAAATGTTGGTGAAATCTGACCGAACTGGACTTTATTTGATGTGATGTTCAGTAAATGTTGGTGAAATCTGACCGAACTGGACTTTATTTGATGTGATGTTCAGTAAATGTTGGTGAAATCTGACCGAACTGGACTTTATTTGATGTGATGTTCAGTAAATGTTGGTGAAATCTGACCGAACTGGACTTTATTTGATGTGATGTTCAGTAAATGTTGGTGAAATCTGACCGAACTGGACTTTATTTGATGTGATGTTCAGTAAATGTTGGTGAAATCTGACCGAACTGGACTTTATTTGATGTGATGTTCAGTAAATGTTGGTGAAATCTGACCGAACTGGACTTTATTTGATGTGATGTTCAGTAAATGTTGTTGAAATCTGACCGAACTGGACTTTATTTGATGTGATGTTCAGTAAATGTTGTTGAAATCTGACCGAACTGGACTTTATTTGATGTGATGTTCAGTAAATGTTGGTGAAATCTGACCGACCTGGACTTTATTTGATGTGATGTTCAGTAAATGTTGTTGAAATCTGACCGAACTGGACTTTATTTGATGTGATGTTCAGTAAATGTTGTTGAAATCTGACCGAACTGGACTTTATTTGATCTGATGTTCAGTAAATGTTGGTGAAATCTGACCGAACTGGACTTTATTTGATCTGATGTTCAGTAAATGTTGGTGAAATCTGACCGAACTGGACTTTATTTGATCTGATGCTCAGTAAATGTTGGTGAAATCTGACCGAACTGGACTTTATTTGATGTGATGTTCAGTAAATGTTGTTGAAATCTGACCGAACTGGACTTTATTTGATCTGATGTTCAGTAAATGTTGGTGAAATCTGACCGAACTGGACTTTATTTGATCTGATGTTCAGTAAATGGTGTTGAAATCTGACCGAACTGGACTTTATTTGATCTGATGTTCAGTAAATGTTGGTGAAATCTGACCGAACTGGACTTTATTTGATCTGATGTTCAGTAAATGTTGGTGAAATCTGACCGAACTGGACTTCATTTGATCTGATGTTCAGTAAATGTTGGTGAAATCTGACCGAACTGGACTTTATTTGATCTGATGTTCAGTAAATGTTGTTGAAATCTGACCGACCTGGACTTTATTTGATGTGATGTTCAGTAAATGTTGTTGAAATCTGACCGACCTGGACTTTATTTGATGTGATGTTCAGTAAATGTTGTTGAAATCTGACCGACCTGGACTTTATTTGATGTGATGTTCAGTAAATGTTGTTGAAATCTGACCGACCTGGACTTTATTTGATGTGATGTTCAGTAAATGTTGTTGAAATCTGACCGACCTGGACTTTATTTGATGTGATGTTCAGTAAATGTTGTTGAAATCTGACCGAACTGGACTTTATTTGATGTGATGTTCAGTAAATGTTGTTGAAATCTGACCGACCTGGACTTTATTTGATGTGATGTTCAGTAAATGTTGTTGAAATCTGACCGACCTGGACTTTATTTGATGTGATGTTCAGTAAATGTTGTTGAAATCTGACCGACCTGGACTTTATTTGATGTGATGTTCAGTAAATGTTGTTGAAATCTGACCGACCTGGACTTTATTTGATGTGATGTTCAGTAAATGTTGTTGAAATCTGACCGAACTGGACTTTATTTGATCTGATGTTCAGTAAATGTTGGTGAAATCTGACCGAACTGGACTTTATTTGATCTGATGTTCAGTAAATGTTGTTGAAATCTGACTGAACTGGACTTTATTTGATCTGATGTTCAGTAAATGTTGTTGAAATCTGACTGAACTGGACTTTATTTGATCTGATGTTCAGCTGTCGACTGTATAAGATGCTGATATTCCTACTCGGCTACTTCAGTAAACGGTATATGGCGCTGAGTCATGATACAAGTCGAACATCATGATGTTCTGGACCTTTGCTTGAGGAAATTTTCTTTTACTGGACCTTGAACTGAATTTTAATTAAAGACCCCAGTGATAAGGGAATGTAGCATTTGAAGTCTAGTCCGAGGGCTCTAATGAGTAAAGCTGAGGAATCCCTGGGAAATCTAACTTGGGGCCTGTCTCAGAAAGCAGGATTTCCATCTTAGTTCAATCTAACCCTGGATTAGACCATTTTCTACTGGAGAAACTTATCATTAGCCACGTTTAGATGCAGGCTAATTATCCGACTAATAGCTCAATTGGAATAAGATACGTTCTTGTAGACACCTCTGTCGGAATAGTCTAGACCGAATGAGGCCATGTGGAATACAGTTCCTATCCGAATGATCGAGGTGGGTAATCCTGTAATTAATCTGTTAAATAGAAGAATAATATCCGTGTAAACTCCTGTATCCGATTACATTCCCTATCGGAAAGTTTAAGTCCGTTCTGCATGAGCGTCGCGTCACAGTGAGAGTTTATACCGTTCGACACGGCGGAGCAGAAACTGGTCTGCAGAGGAGACGAAGTTCATGCTCTGATCTTTAAAAGACGGCGGTGGGACGGACGTCCAGCTTATGTGTCTCAGGACACGACGTCTTCCTCTCGGCCTTCCTTAATAAGGATGTGTGAAGGACGTTTTCCTGAGTCTGACGTCATTTTAAAGCAGTTAGAAACACAATCACTGCTCACTGCTGCTCATCTCACTCTGACTGGACCTCACGTGATGCTCGCTGTCATGGTAACGTCCACACTAAGCGGTTCTCCACGCATGTTCGTGATTTTGGATGGGATTCCTTGTAGTGAGCATGAAAACAGATTGTCCATCAGACTGTTAAGTAGAGTGAAATAAACAGTTTTAATCCATAATCGGAATGGCAAAAGTTCTTGCATGTGAACACAGACACCGCAACTTATGCTGCTGCATCAATGGCCATGAATGCATCCCCCTCCATGAAATACCAGAATAGTGACTAAAATTAAACGACAATTTGCTGATTTAAACGTACTTTTATTTTTGTCACAAATGACTCATGTGCTTGTGTGAAAAATTAAGCTGCACATGTAGGTATTTCATTTCATTTTCAGTTTTGGCAGGATATTTGCGCGGATGTTTAGAAAAAGAAATGGCAAAATGAGGTTTGCGTTTACAGAAGTTTTTAATTTTATTTCTTTTTTGTCTGGATTTGCCTCCCATAGGTTCACTGGTGGTTTGGGATAATAAATAAAATGACTATACTTGTTATGCACAATTATATGTCCCACTTGCACAATCCAAAGGCCCCGACTTAGGCTAGTAACCTGGAGTTAAGAGTTTAGAAGAGACAGAAAGAGGCAGTAAAACAGGTTTCAATGATCTGTCAGAGCCACGGACAATTCAGCGTCACCTCTGTGACAGGTAAATACAGTCTCTGTAAATGTTTAGAGGTCATGCTCGTCTCCATCATCCTTCGTGGAAAGCATAAGCGCCATGTTCTAGAACTTTAGTTCAGGTCGGTCAATGCTTCACTGCATGAGGTTCCACATTGTTGGAACACGGTGAGCAGCCGAGTCAATTTCACTGTCAATTAGTCAGCATGTTGTTAATTATACTGGGACACGGGAAGGCCATGCAAACTCGGTCTGTCGCTCATCTGAAAGAGAGGAAAAACACCTCGAAGGCATTCCAACAGCGCCTGTAATCGAAATGCCTAGTTGTTATTCACCCTGCAGAACTGAACTGAGCTCGGATCGAAAAGAACCGAAAAGGTGGGACACAAAGGTGCCGCTCAGTAGGAGTTCATAAAAACAGAACTCCAGCGGCGGCGTGCTGTGTGGCCACGGGCAGGACACATCACTTTCAAATCAGAGGTCAGATTCAATTAAACTGATGCCGCTGTGTTTCTGGAGGCCGGCGTATCTCGGAGGAACAATAAGAGGAACGCTGCTGTACTCGTTTTCTAATTATCTGCTGAGCCTCTGCACTCATTTAGGAGCTGTCAGTCTGCCTGCTAATTCTTCACTCAGTCACAGAAAACGGTGTGAATCACAAAGAGTCTAAAAAATGCTGTTATTTGAGGTCAGATTGGATAAAAACGCAATAAAAATCAAGGTTTCTGAATTCCAGCAGGCAGTGGAGATTCGACGTTGTTTCCAGCAGTTCAGTGTTTAGTTGACGCACATGCAGTCAGATTAGGGGATGTTCTGTGAGCGGCAGGTCACCAGTAGTTAATATCACATATACTGTGTCAGAATGAAAACTAGAGGATTCTACTACAAACGTTTCCATTAAACGGATCCGTCAGACAACAATTTATGTATAATTAAAAGCAACTATGGACACAAACAACAAACAAGACAGCAGTGCGTCCTGCTATGATGGACGGTTTGGAGACTGTGGCTCTGTCTAAAAGACAGGAGGCTGAGCTGGAGGTGGCGGAGATGAAGATGCTGAGATTTCCGTTGGGAGTGACCAGGATGGACAGGATTAGAAATGAGCAGATCAGAGGGACGGTGAAGGTGGAGCAGTTTGGAGATAAAGCCAGAGAGGCCAGGTTGAGATGGTTTGGACATGTGTTGAGGAGGAATAGTGGATATATTGGGCAAAGAATGTTGGAGATGGAGCTGCCGGGTAGAAGGAGAAGAGGTAGACCTCAGAGAAGGTTTATGGATGTAGTGAAGGTGGACATGGAGATGGTTGGTGTGAAAGTAGAGGAGGCAGTGGATAGGGCAAGATGGAGGCAGATGATCCGCTGTGGCGCCCCCTAAAGGGAGCAGCCGAAAGAAGAAGAAGAACTATGGACACAAATCTGGACATTTTGGAGAACTTCTTTTTTCTGGCCTCCCGTCACAGGAATAACAGCATTTTACACTGAAAACATGTTTTGACCCGCATGAGCTGCTGATCAAGCTGTGAAGTTGTGGCTCTGTCCCCAAACACCATTTCACTCAGTCACTTTGTCTGCATGATTATTGTATCATATAATCTCTGCTATGATAATAACACCTTAACACCAAGCCACTTTAAAGAACAACAACACAGAGTCATTAAGTAACTTAAAAATGTATATTTCTCTATATTGTGTGTATATTTCTCTATATTGTGTATATTTCTCTATATTTTGCGTACATTTAAATTTGTTTTTTATATTTTACTTTTACTTATTTGCTTTCTGTACAGTGATTATCTGAGCCTCACCAGAAGCATTTCAATGCATAAATTGAACCTTGATCGCGTTGGTGCGGCTGGTTAAAGACGTCACAGCAGAAAAACAGTCACATTGAGCACCGCCATCAATTTCCGTGATTAAAATACTGGCTTCAGACGCTGCGCTAGTTAGAATTTGATGTTGAAAAGACAATTTAAAATGGAAATAAGACGATACAAATCTGATAAATTAATAATAATAATAATAATAATAATAATAATAATACACACATGTAAACGCATGCAAAATATGACTGCTGGCGGTTTATCATTCATCTTAACATCCGTCGTTTTTTTTTTTCCCTCAAATCTGATTTTGTGTGTATTGTTTGGTTTCTGGGTCCAATATGTTGATAAAGTATGTCAAACTGAAGCAATATCTGCCAGGTCATACAGGCAGTGATAATATCAAACACTGGCAGTGTAAACACTTATATACAAATGCAAAATCGAAAGTATTCAATAAAATCGCTGAGATCACACGGCTAACTTGCATGTCTGCAGCTGTTTTCATGTGTTCAGCATGCAGAACTCAGAAATATGACTGCTTCTGTGTGCTCAGCTGTTTGGAGGTGACTTTGGAGTTGATGAGATGTTTGGAGCTGAACTTGGCTTTTCTTTTTCATTAAAACGGCAGAGCGGAGGAGCCGGACTGTTCCGCGCTCCATTAATTCAAGCTGGCAGTCACTTCGACTGTAAATATTAAAAATACCTCCGTGATTCTGAAGGTATATGACTTGATGATCATTAACCAAAGTCACAGACACTGGAGCAGTTCATCTCCTCAGGCCTCATAAATATCACCTGGTGGATCACAGCTCCTCCTGATTCTTCTCCAGATGGCCATTACACTCTGCTTCACACTCCTATCACACAACAGGGACAGAAACATTTTAGACCACTGCTACGCTGTGTTAAAGGGGGCCTATCGCTCTGTTCCCCGCGCTGCTCTGGGCCTCTCTAATCCACCTCCTTCCAGCCTATAGGCAGAGCCTCAAGTGTGCCAAACCTGTAGTCAGCTCTGTGAAGAGGTGGACCGACGAGGCTAAAGAGAGGCTTCAGGACTGCATGGGACTACCAGACTGGAGTGTTTGAGGAGCTACAGGCAGCCTGGATGAATATACAGACACTGTGACATCCTACATCAGTTTCTGTGAAGATACCCGTGTTCCCACCAGGATTCGGAATATAACAGCAAGCCCTGGTTCATTGCCAGACTGAAACAGTGGCGCCGGTCTAAAGAAGCAGCGTACAGGAGGGGAGATCGGGCTCTGTACAATCAGGCTAGGAACACACTTAAAGCAATCAGAGCTCAGGAGCTACTCAAACAAGCTGAGTAGTGTGGTGTCCACAAACGAGCCATCAACCGTCTGGAAGTGCCTGCAGAACATCACCAGCTACAAAAGGACACCCCCCCCCCAGACTCACACCTCCCTGTCACTCAGCCATCCATTCAGTCTGCTCTGAAGATCTGCAAAAAGGACGTGCAACGACTCTTCAGGAGACAAAAAGTGAGGAGAGCAGCAGGACCAGATGGTGTTTCACTCTCCTGTCTGAGGGTCTGCGCTGACCAGCTCGCTCCAGTCTTTACAGCGCTCTTTAATAAATCGCTGAATCACTGCTCTAACCAGTGTTTGTTCCAGCATCTTTTCACCTGCCATATTACCCCACCTGTCTGACCGTTACCCCACCTGTCTGACTGTTACCCCACCTGTCTGACTGTTACCCCACTCACCTGCCATATTACCCCACCTGTCTGACTGTTACCCCACTCACCTGCCATATTACCCCACCTGTCTGACTGTTACCCCACTCACCTGCCATATTACCCCACCTGTCTGACTGTTACCCCACTCACCTGCCATATTACCCCACCTGTCTGACTGCTACCCCACTCATTTGCCATATTAACCCACCTGTCTGACTGTTACCCCACTCATTTGCCATATTAACCCACCTGTCTGACTGTTACCCCACTCACCTGCCATATTACCCCACCTGTCTGACTGTTACCCCACTCACCTGCCATATCACCCCACCTGTCTGACTGTCACCTCATTGACCCCTTTCTCTACCACTAAACACCCTTTAACTGCTGCTGCACTCAGCACTTTAACTTTAGACTCATACATTGCACAACGTAAGGTTTACAGGTATGACTGTGTGTGTGTGTGTGTGTGTGTGTGTGTGTGTGTGTGTGTGTGTGAGAGTAGGAATGCAGGTTGTTTTTTTTTTATTTTTATTTATTTTGTATTTATTTATTATTATTCCCTACGTGTGAATGTCTGTCTGATACTGTGCTCTGTGAGCTCCAATTCCTCATATGCGTAGCAGACCCGGTAATAAAGCTTCTCACATGGAGCACCGAGTGAACTGATGAAGTAAGAACCCAGTTCTGTTTAAACTGGGGGGCTGACAACTTATGTTCTTATCTAGAACCCGGCTGGTCAGCTGGCTAACAGCCTAAACAGGCCCATCATTAATATCACAGGCCTGAATTAAAGCACTTACGGTGTGATTTACTGTAAAACTGCAGTATAAAAGGCTAAAAATATCACTTTAATGTTTTACACGTTTCAGCCAGAAGGCGCGTCAAACCCAGGCTGAATCCCAAACGGCTCCACACGCCCTAAATAGTGTTCTAGCTATGAAAGTTCCGGAATTCTAGCCTCTACAGCCAAACAGTGCCTCATTTATCCAGTGTGGTCGTGTCTGAATCCCAAACGACTGTTTCTTAGCTGTGTTCTGCTCTGTTGGGCTGCAGGATCCAGTGTTTAAACTCCTACGTCGTGCACTATGTAGGGAGCAGGGAGCCGTTTGAGATCCAGCCCCAGCGTGAGAAGAGGAGCGTCGCTGGATTGGCGCTGAATAAGACTCACGGTGGTGATTTGGAGAAAAAAACTTGCTGATAAAGCAAAAGTTTCTGCAGTAAACAGCGCTGAGACACCACATGTTCAATGTTATATGACGAAATTCAGCATCCATGGTTGCTTGGCAACAATACTGTACTCTAAGGCAACTACATTTCTTGGCTGAATACTTGTTTATGTTGATTATAATTTATAATAAATGGCTGTGCGTTACTGCAATTTTATCAGAAGCCTTTCTGGAAAAGGGTTCTATTGTACACATGCTTGACATCGTAATAATAGAGGTACCCTTTTTGGTGCTTTATAGAACCGTATCATGATGCAAAGAACCCTTTAATCATGCATTTGGTTCTCTGCGTATTCATGGATCTATTTAGAACCCTTATCTTTACTACCGAATCCTTGAAGAACCATCGTTTTCGACAGTGTCGTATGAAAGATGTGTTACAGAAGACAAGTCATGAAAAACTTCTCAGCGTCTTGTAAACAGGGACGAGGTCGGATTCATCCTCTATCCTTGAAGTGACGAAATCAGGTTTTGAATATTATTAATTTGCGGTTTAAAAGTTAAATCAGGGTCTAGAGTTCCAGCAAAATTGCCAAGCGAAATGAAGTTTTCAAAGGACAGAGGAAGTTTGTGACGGTACAAAATAAAATCACTCCTGTTCACCCTTGGCGCGTCCCGTTCCCTCCTCCGGTCGCTCGGCGTTCCGCAGCATCAGCAGTCCCAGAGATCTAATCTATCATTTTGCTCCTGAAATTGCGCCCCCCTGTCCCCGACCGCAGGGCACCTTGAGTTCCCCTGCACCCGCGCAACACAGAAAAATGTCAATAATATTTTTCTTCATCCGCAGCGTAAATGTTTGTGTGTCTCCCTTCCATTCAAAATAAACTCCACCGCTGCTGCCAGCACTGAAGCACTCCACACTACCTTAACGTTCCGGCTTTTTCCTCCTCTCTGTCCTCAGCTGCCCTTTCCTTAAGCTTTCTCGTCGTCTCCCTCTGATCCCCGTGAAGGACTTTAATTAAATGTCTGATTCAGGCAGTAATTATAAAGGTGGACAAGGATCAGGGCGGGTGGACGGATGCACCAAGAAAGACATTTTATTCAAGATAGCGACAGACAGAATATGAGGAATTAAAGCACAAGCTGTCCTGAGAGGAACCAAACCAAGTTATTCAACAGATATTACTTCATGGCAGGTGCCCTGAATGCATCTAATTAAAGCCTTGGGTGCTCTAACGACTTTTAAAGCATTAACCGATTGTAAAGGACTGGGAATCTGATTTTTTTGGGCGACTGAAATATTGGGGATCCACGCTAAATGATTAGGGATCACACACAACTCAACTTTTAAGCTGCTGTTTAACTAAACGGAACATGCTGGACTCGCGTGTTCTCCCATTACTAGGAGATGCAAATAAACAAAGGTGGAGCGTCTCACGTCTGCTGCTGTTCTCTGCTGTTTGCCCCGACACTGTAAGGAAGCAGATTATCGTTTTACCCTGGTGAAGTGGCGCGTACCACCCTGCTCAATGGTTGGATTATATTTAAGCAGTAGAACCCGAGAGGGGGTGTGTTCTCCTGAAATAGCATCCCGGCTGTGATCTGGTGGCCGTAGATCATCCCAGCCGTGATGTTACTGGTGATAACTCCCTCCTCGAGTGTCTCTACTGCTTTAATACAGCAGTTAAATAAATACAGTAAGAAATGAATAAACTGGCCGTGAACGCGGCTTTAATATGTTTTAATGTTCAGCTCCTTCCTCCTAATTAGAGCTCCTTAACGAGCAGTTCGTGCTACGTCAGAGTAACGAGCTCCGCCCACTCGCTGCTCAGCCGGCAGTTCGTTCTCCAGCTCCTTACACTAAATTCCCAAACTGTCGTCTCCACTGAGCAGCTTTTCTGTTTTTACTGGGTCAGTTTTACGGCTCAGGCTGATTTGGTCCGACTCTGAAGATCAGACACGTCTGGCGAATGGTGTTGGGTTCATTTCTGGCTGATTCCAGGTTGTTCAGCTGTTCTTCTGTCACAGCTGCCGACTGAAAAGCTGCTCAGTGGTGACGACAGTTTGGGAATTTAGCGTCGTCTCGTCTTCAGAGTCGGACCAAATCGGCTGTCGGTCAGATGTGGTCTTAACAGCGTCCGTTTTCTGTTTGTGGCAAAGTGAGAAGTAAAAATGCTCAAACGGCTCGAGCGTCTCCTACAGCTGTCAGAGTTGTTGCTTAGCAACAGCGTCTCAGCGGAGTGACGGTGTTCGTGAAAAGCCTGTGATGTTATGGTGAAATAACTGCACAGTTAAAATGACTCTCAACCAATCAGCTCGCACGGCCGGAGCTCACTGGTGTATTTAATGGTAATCGGCATGCCACTCTGCCCCTTATTTGCATAACGTTAAAACTTCAATTTCGCCGCTTTGCCACCTCCTGTCATCGGAAATCGGCAGCGCCCTTTGAAAATAAATGACTTCTGGGCACTCTGCTGCACAGTGCCACTGCTGGTGTGACCGCAGGGCAAGCGTCTCGGTGGACAGTTGAATTATGAAAAGCTGTGGCTCTGGAAATGATTTGCAGTCGGAAGTTTCTCCAGCAGGGAGAATCAGCTATCAGCACGCAAGTCACCTGCACCAGAAGACTCATTAAAGCGTTTATCATTCATTTTAATGACCGTGAAACTACGAAGTAGTTTTAACAAGATATTAAGTTACTCAATATTACATTAATTCATATTTCATTTTAATTTAATTAGTTTATATCAGTTTTTTAAAAAACGTATCACATCAGAAATAGAAAGTAGGTCAAAGCTGCAGCGGACAACGTGCACTCGTTTTTGGGGGCGATAGAATTCCTAATTACTATTATTATGATTTTTAGACATCGTTCACGCGCCTGTGCTGCATCACTGGTCACATCAGGTCACCCTGTACTCACCATGACGGTCGATCTGGCGTCGTAGGCCACGCGCTTGATCCTCTGGAATACTCCGTCCCCTCCGTAGGCCTGTCCATGCGAACAGAAGGACAAAGAGGCTGGTGTTAGCTTAGCTGGACAGAAGCCTGGACTCCAAAAGCAGCCACCAGCAAAACGGTCCCAAACCAGGCATGCCGCGAGGGTCGGTGCCCGGCCGTCTCCACGGCAACACGGCCATCAGCTGTTTATATAGTGGCCTGCTTCTGTTTTGCCAAGTGAGAAATAACAGGGGGAAAACTCCAGGAAAGGAGAAGCCATTCTGGTTTTCAGTTTCTGTTTATTTAAATTATGATCTTGTTCAAATCTGTCTTTCCAGTAAATTAAAGGAGAGAAAAACAACCAAAGAACATGCTTTATGTATCCATTTACCATAAACAGAAACCCCAAACTTCAACTTACAGCAGGGTGTCCGGAGGAATCCTCCGAGATAAACACAGCACTTTTAAAGACTTCGTTAAAGGCCCTTAAAATGTAATCAAAGACTAAATTTGAATAATCAAATCACTTTTTTGGGGATTTAATTATGCGGCATCACGAAAATGATGCGATAAGCTTTAACAGGGAATTCCACCAACTTTTCTAAACTTCTGCATAATGTTGTCTGATATAAACTGCTTTATTCCAGAGGAACGCCGAATTATTCCCAACAGCGCTGACAAGAACCAGGCGCCTTAAAAGCTGCTTCATAAGAAGTAATTACATGGAATGGTTATAATCACCCTACCTGATGCTTAAGACACTGATTTCTGATAGTTTTTAGATAAGATTTGGGCCTTAAATGCATTTTTTAATCCGCTTATGTCGTATAGGCACACGCAGGGCCTTTGGATGGTAAATAAAATGTGGCTGCATTAGACCGAGACCCCCGATTTCCATTAGCAACACTATAAACAATACAGAGCTAATTAAGTTTCTCTCCTAAACAGGTGCTGTTTGGGTGGTGGGTCATTCTCAGCACTGCAGTAACACTGACGTGGTGGTGGTGTGTTAGTGGGTGTTGTGCTGGTACGAGTGGATCAGACACAGCAGTGCTGCTGGTGTTTTTAAACACCTTAGTGTCACTGCTGGACTGAGAATAGTCCACCAACCAAAAATATCCAGACAACAGCGTCCTGTGGGCAGCGTCCTGTGGGCAGCGTCCTGTGGGCAGCGTCCTGTGGGCAGCGTCCTGTGGGCAGCGTCCTGTGACCACTGATGAAGGACTAGAGGATGACCAACACAAACTGTGCAGCAGCAGATGAGCTGTCATCTCTGACTTTACATCTACAAGGTGGACCCACAAGGTAGGAGTGTCTAATAGAGTGGACAGTGAGTGGACAATAAGTTTTTGGACTGAATATAAACAGCTAAGAGAACACAGAGGGGCAAAAATAAAGCAATCGGGCTCCAACGCAGACGTTCAGAAGAAAACGAGAGAGCGCAGACAGGCGGCCGGTCAGGGGAACGTCAGTGGCGCTGCGCTGCCTTGACACCCAAGCCTATGAGGATCCACGCGATAATGAAGTAAGGTATGGAGCTGCGGCTCGAGGGTGACAGAACAGAACGGTGGGTCTCTCGCTTTTCCACACAAAGCATGGATACGTGATAATGAAACCGAGCGAAAGGAAGGTGAGAGGGCCCGTTAGAACCGGAGCTCTGGAAGAACAGCATCTGCACGATAATGAAAAGTGTCAGCGGCTCAGAACCCGAGCGCATCAAACAGAACACGTGGGAGAGAAATTAGGGAGTGAGGAGGACTGGAAGGACGGCCTTCAGGACAACTCAGGATTTGAGGGATATCAGCAGATCAAGGACCCAGCTCAGACGGAAAACGCACCAGCTTGGGTGCTAGCTAGCTGAAGCGCTGGTGAGGTTCTCACAGTGTTGGGTAACAGTCTGCTAGCGTATATAAACAGAGGAGACGCTGAGGTTACATAATAATGCTTAAATGTACAGAAAGCTTCACTCGTTTGGTTTGTGGTACACGCCTTGGATACGCTGTGAACTGAATACAGCATAACACACGTAGCTGATTCACAGTTCAGAATTAATTGGTGCTTTAATTGCTTTAATGATCTGAGCTGCATGGAATCATCTTCATGGAAATGTCTCATGGAAAATGTTTAATGGAAAATAAAGTTTCTTTTTTTCTTTTTTTTTTACCAAAGATTTTAAGTTTTTACATGTTAAATTTTACAAATTTGCTTAAATGTGAACAGAGACCTAGAAAAAGTGCAGAATTTTTAATGTTTTTTAATCTTCACTTTATTACATCACAACTTTTTTATTTAAAATTTGTAAGAAATTTAAGTTACTTCCTTTTGACTGCGCGGTTTAGGGGACTCCTGAGATAATTAAAAATAACTGCGTAATTAAGCCCTAAAAGCGCCAAATGCCCGTTTCAAAGGGCTCATCATCCAGAAAAAAACAATCACTGCTTTAGCCACTGACATTAAAACTAATGGGGGAAAAGTTGTGAGAGCTGAACCTGTGGATGCAGAGTGTGAACCATACAGACTTCCTTACATACATAACAGATCCATTGATCCTTACAGTTAAACAGCACAGAAAAGCAGCAACAACTCCAGACGTCTAAGGGTTGAGCTGAGGGAGACGGGTACCTGAGCCGTGCCATCCAGGACGCTCCTGATGAAGAGGATCAGCTGCTCCAGACTCTCCACCGGCTCACTGGGCAGGAAGTACTGCTCGTTGGACGTGTTGAGAATGATAATAGACGGCACAGACACCTCGCTGCAGAGGGAACAAGAGGAAGAGTTGCGTCAAGACATGGTTATGCTGCGTTTGAGTGGAGTCAGAAACTGGGAAATGGTGATTTTCCCACATGTTGGAGAGTAGTACAGCACAGGGTGTCCCAAAAAAAATGTGCATAACTTTGTGGTCTAATAACAGCCAGTTCTCCCGAAAATAACCTCCAGTTTTAACAACGTGTAAAAACCAAGTTAAAATTGGAATGTTTTTCAGGTTGAAAACGGCGTTCACTACACATGAAAAGGCATTTTGTGTGTTGGAATGTGCTCGAACAGTCAAACGAGTGATCAGCGCGCATTTTCGAGAAAACTCAACAAAAACGCCCCAGCTGGACAGCAGATTTAGACATGGCACAAAAAATTCAAAGAGGAAGGCCTTCCATGCAGGACAACGGGATCTGGACGACCACCAGCGTTGTAGGACATCGTCAATCAGGTTCGAGAAACGTCTGCGTGAAGCCCCAGAACGTCTGTAAGAAGAGCATCTCTGGAAACCCAGGTTCCTCGTGCGACACGTTGGGGTGTCGTAAGAAACGCTTGCGAATGACACTCTACAAGCGGCAGCTCGCTGAAGCCTTAAAGACAGACGACAGGGAAAAGCGGAAAGGGAAAATCTACATCCCTCTGAATTTCTTGTTCGAATTTTGATAAATAAATCCTGTTTGGTTCAACATGAAGCCTGTGTAATTTCGTTTGCCAGGTCATGTAGACGTTCATATATACATCTCATATATACTGTGTACGAGCGGTCAGTGCCGGCCATGGCCTCCAAATCAAGACATGAAGAGAAAGTCAGTTTGGTCGGAGGTGATGTTACCTTGGAGTCCCGATTATCACGGTAACATCCAGAGAATGATGATTACTGTAAATACTGCGTCGGCGTTCACATCATATGAGCTAAAGGCACATAAATAACCGGAATCATACAATTATTAGGTCTGTGGATGAATCGAACATCGTCATAATCAGAAAACAGCACATCTGTGTCCGACGGGGTTAATCAGGAGTAATGTGAACCCTGCTAACTGATAGCTTGCCTGATTGCTGGGCACGGATTGTCGGTTGCTAGGCAACGGACATGCCAGTTCACCGTTGACTACGATCGAGCAGATGAAGATTTCCTAACTGGAGGAAAGACGCTGTAAGACGAGATTCATAACTGAAGATCATATTTGATTCCGTAATACGAATTTGTGGAAAATCCCATCTTGACCGGTCCGATCTGAACGTTTCTGTAATACGGTCTCTGGTACAGACAACCTCGAGAGGAGCAGCTGAACACAGCATTAATACTTCCCATAAAAAGTTCCCGGTTCACGGTTTTCCTCCTACATTCCAGTCAAAATCATCAACACTTAACATCTTCAGATCACAGAAGACGGCGACACCAGAAGGATCGAGCTGGAATAAAGTGCATGCACTACTGGACGTTCAACAGTAATATGAACAATATCAATCAGACAGATGATTAGTCTTCACCATCATTTCTAATGAATGTCTGATGATTTACTGGGCTCTGGAAGAGCAGATCGTTCTTGATGCTGGGCTAAAACTGTATTTTTAATATAACATTTGTCTGTAAAAGCTAATCCATCATCATCATCAACATCATTAACGTCTTAGTCCAGATAGGGTCGCAGTAGCAGTTGGAAGAGCAGAGAACCCCAGACGACTCTGCCCTCACAACGCCCTCCAGCTCATTGAGGGATTCCTGAGCTGCTCCTAGGCCAACTTGGACATATAATCCCTCTAGCAGGTCCTAGGACGACCCTGAGGTCCCGTAGGCCATGATCAGATGCCCAAACAACCTCAACTGGCTCCTCTCAAGGTGGAGGAGTACTCCAAGCTCCTCACCCTATCAAGCAGAGTGTAGCCCACCACCAAGAGAATTCTTTCGGTCATTACCCACAGCTCATGACCACAGGTGAGGGTCGGGATGTAGACTGACCAGCAAACAGAGAGCTTCACCTTATGGCTCAGCTCCCTCTTCACCACTACAGTCCGGTACAGTGACCACATTACTGCTGCCGACCTGTCCCAGCCTGCGGCCGATCTCACCATCCCTCTTCCCATCACGTCAACAAGACCCCAGATACTTAAACTCCTCCACCCGGGGCAGCTCCTCTCCCTTCACCTGGAGTGGGCAGGCCATCCTTTTCAGGGCAAAGTGGATTACGTTTCTACGCTTTACGGTCAGATCAGTCACCACACACTGTGCAAATGCAGCGCTGCAGTTTTACAGTTTGGCCGTGTCTGGAAGTCATTAGCGCAGCTCAGATCCGTCCAGCTGGATGAAAAACAGCAGCGATTTTAAATCTGAGATGTACATCGTGTGCCAGGCCGGGTCACAGCGGGGCTCCTGCACTCGCTTCCACACTGACCTTTACAAACGATCGCTGACCATCACACCACAGCACCATCACACACACAAAGCACACGGACACTCACACAGAAACACAAAGCACACAGACACTCACACAGACACACAAAGCACACAGACACTCACACAGACACACAAAGTACACACAAAGCACACGGACACTCACACAGACACACAAAGCACACAGACACTCACACAGACACACAAAGTACACAGACACTCACACAGACACACAAAGTACTCACAAAGCACACGGACACTCACACAAAGCATAACGCTGCAGTCACACTGTTCCAGGACGTCAACACAATGCAGCTTTTCCCATTCATTGTCAATTGGAAGTGGCAGTTCAGTCAGACGAAGCCACATGGTGCACCATGGGTCCGGCAGATTTGGGGGACGCGGTGCGTCGTACAGTTGAGTGAAGCTGAACTTTATGCAAACGAATCCAACACACTGTGTCTCCCCGTTTGTGTCTGAAGCTCAAGGTATGAGACATCGGTTCTGCTTTTCCAACTCTGTCAGAAACTTTTCCAACATTTTCAAATAAAGCCATTTTCTTTACCATCCAGAACCACCAGAGAACCTACACGAGTCT
>NC_051234.1:33027480-33077480 GCF_015220715.1 Pygocentrus nattereri | reverse complement strand
TTTATGCTCAGCTGGGAATGAGTATGGCGGTGAGTGGCTGTGGCCAAGGCAAGTAGAAATCTAGCCAATCATCCAAACACCCTTACCTTAGCATTAACACACCTGCTTATTGAGTTCAGGTGATTCAGACACTCCCATTGATAACAGGTGTATAAAATCAAGCCTTGCAGTCTCCACAGATAAACACTGTCAGTAGATAACTGGAGCAGTGGAACCGTGTTCACTGGAGTGATGAATTAGCCTGACTATCTGGAAGCCTGATGGACGAGTCTGGGTTTGGTGGACGTCAGGAGAACGTTACCTACCGGAATGAGTTCTAGCAGTAGAGGAGGGTTTGGTGGAGGAGGGATGATGGGCTGGGCTGTTTTTCAGTGCTTGGGCTCTCAGTTCCAGTGAAGGGTGATGTTGATGCTGCAGCACAGAGACGTTGTACACGGTTAAGCTTCCAGCTTCGGGTCAGCAGTTTGGGGAAGAGCCTCTCCTGTTCCAGCAGGACCGAGCACATGTGCACAAAGCAGCTCCACAAAGACATGAAGTGACCAGTTTGGTGTGAAGGAACTCCAGTGGCCCTCACAGCTGACCTCGACCCCACTGAACACCTTTGGTATGAACTAGAATGGAGATTGTGAGCCAGGATCTCTCGACTACCGTCAGTGTCTGACCTCACGGCTGCTCTTTAGACTGAATGAGCACAGATTCCCACAGACATCTTGTAGGAAGCTTCCCAGAAGAGTGAAGGCAGTTATTGCCGTAATGGGGGGCAGCTCCATACTAACGGCCCATGGTGTGGAATGCGACGTCCAACAAGCTCATATAGGTGTGGCGGTCAGGTGTTCACAGACAAGTGGGACTGCGGACTACAGTCATTTTAGGTTGAACTGACTGACCATTTTTAGCATGAATGGTCTGAGGGATCACTTGATATCATCGTCTTTTGATATGATTTAGACCCGCCCACTCAAATACAACAAAGAAAACACAAAAGGGCAAAATCTCTCGACGGAAATGACCATCATTGCTGTTTATCTGGCAGAAAAAAGGTCCATTCACGCAGGAGCCTAAAGCTCAAAGCATAAACAGATTAACAAAAAGGCTGACGGCCCATTTAAAACAACAAATGTCTATTTAATCTGATCATCCTGCAGCAGTTTAAGGTTCTCGAGTGACCAGCCATGACATGTTTGACCTTCTCTGTCAGGTCAGCGGGTGCGGATGCTCAGGGATGGAGGGATGAGATGAGACAGTGAAGAGAGAAATAAAGAGCACCACTCACCCCATGATGAGGCTGTTGATGTAGTCACTGCCGTTCATGTGGCCAAACTGGAAATCCCTGCAGGTTTAAGAGAAATAAAAGTATAATTATTATTTACACTCTGCATTATTCAACATGACCGGTAAATAAATGTGTGTGACAAGTTCTACGGCGCTGTATCTGAAGTAGAACACAGTAGAAGAACGCTTTCATGATGCAAAGAACACTTTAATCATGCAAATAGTTCTTTGAGTCATAGTTCTATATAGATCCATCGTCTTCACTTAAGAACCCTAGAAAAACATCATAATTTCTAAGAGTGTCGCGTTTAGTGTTTTCAACCCACACTTAAAAAAAGAGGGTTCTTCAAGGGTTCTTTTGTAAACAAAAGGGTTCTTTACAGAACCACGAAGGCTCAGAAGAACCTCTGCATGAATAAAGGGCTCTTTCATCATGAAAGCGTTCTTCAGATTGAGAATGTGCTACATTTTTGAAAAGGGCTCTTCTATCTATAGAGGTTCGGTATAGAACCTTTTACAGTACATTCTCCACCAATTGGAACCCTTTCACGATGCAAAGAACCATTTAATCATGCAAAGGGTTCTTTGAGTGTTCATGGTTCTATATAGAACCATTTTCTATACTAAAGAACCCTTGAAGGGCCCTCTTCACAGATAACATGTTAAGTGAAACCTATTCTGGTCGTGGTGTTTTATCCAAAGAACTTCAAAACGAAACATTTTAAAAGGAAAAATTAAATGTAAATACACATTTGAAGCTCTCGAACATCATGGAACAGACGTTTACATTCGGACAGAGTGCAGAATACAGGGGGTCCTGAGGCATCCAGGACATCCCTAATTAACCTGCTGGACCCCTGATGCTCAAATATTAACTCATATAAAGCTCACTGTTCAGCTGCTTCCCCACAATCAGCTTCTGTCTCCGGTGGTCTTAACTAACGAGAGCTGCAGCTCTGCTCTGCCTCAGGGTGGCGCTGTAGCAGACTGGCTCACCCAGTTGGTCCTTCATAGCCTAGAAACCGTAACTGTGACCTGGATTCCTCTGAAAAACTTTCCAATGAGCTGCAGCAGAAAACCGGAAAACTCGCCCAGTTTCCCAAGAGATTGGAGTGAAGAGTGACTGTTCCTCATTCCTCACACTGAAGACAGAAGAGGAGACGAGGAAGATCTCAGTTACTGTGAGGAAGAGCGCAGAACCGCACTAGAACAGAGACTCTACAGAAGAGGAGACGAGGAAGATCTCAGTTACTGTGAGGAAGAGTGCAGAACCGCACTAGAACAGAGACTCTACAGAAGAGGAGACGAGGAAGATCTCAGTTACTGTGAGGAAGAACGCAGAACCGCACTAGAACAGAGACTCTACAGAAGAGGAGACGAGGAAGATCTCAGTTACTGTGAGGAAGAACGCAGAACCGCACTAGAACAGAGACTCTACAGAAGAGGAGACGAGGAAGATCTCAGTTACTGTGAGGAAGAACGCAGAACCGCACTAGAACAGAGACTCTACAGAAGAGGAGACGAGGAAGATCTCAGTTACTGTGAGGAAGAGTGCAGAACCGCACTAGAACAGAGACTCTACAGAAGAGGAGACGAGGAAGATCTCAGTTACTGTGAGGAAGAACGCAGAACCGCACTAGAACAGAGACTCTACAGAAGAAGAGGAGACGAGGAAGATCTCAGTTACTGTGAGGAAGAACGCAGAACCGCACTAGAACAGAGACTCTACAGAAGAGGAGACGAGGAAGATCTCAGTTACTGTGAGGAAGAGCAGAACCGCACTAGAACAGAGACTCTGCAGAAGAGGAGACGAGGAAGATCTCAGTCACTGTGAGGAAGAGCGCAGAACCTCACTAGAACAGAGACTCTACAGAAGAGGAGACGAGGAAGATCTCAGTCACTGTGAGGAAGAGCGCAGAACCTCACTAGAACAGAGACTCTACAGAAGAGGAGACGAGGAAGATCTCAGTTACTGTGAGGAAGAGCGCAGAACCGCACTAGAACAGAGACTCTACAGAAGAGGAGACGAGGAAGATCTCAGTTACTGTGAGGAAGAGTGCAGAACCGCACTAGAACAGAGACTCTACAGAAGAGGAGACGAGGAAGATCTCAGTTACTGTGAGGAAGAACGCAGAACCGCACTAGAACAGAGACTCTACAGAAGAGGAGACGAGGAAGATCTCAGTTACTGTGAGGAAGAGTGCAGAACCGCACTAGAACAGAGACTCTACAGAAGAGGAGACGAGGAAGATCTCAGTTACTGTGAGGAAGAACGCAGAACCGCACTAGAACAGAGACTCTACAGAAGAAGAGGAGACGAGGAAGATCTCAGTTACTGTGAGGAAGAACGCAGAACCGCACTAGAACAGAGACTCTACAGAAGAGGAGACGAGGAAGATCTCAGTTACTGTGAGGAAGAGCAGAACCGCACTAGAACAGAGACTCTGCAGAAGAGGAGACGAGGAAGATCTCAGTCACTGTGAGGAAGAGCGCAGAACCTCACTAGAACAGAGACTCTACAGAAGAGGAGACGAGGAAGATCTCAGTCACTGTGAGGAAGAGCGCAGAACCTCACTAGAACAGAGACTCTACAGAAGAGGAGACGAGGAAGATCTCAGTCACTGTGAGGAAGAGCGCAGGACCTCACTAGAACAGAGACTCTACAGAAGAGGAGACGAGGAAGATCTCAGTCACTGTGAGGAAGAGCGCAGAACCTCACTAGAACAGAGACTCTACAGAAGAGGAGACGAGGAAGATCTCAGTTACTGTGAGGAAGAGCGCAGAACCTCACTAGAACAGAGACTCTACAGAAGAGGAGACGAGGAAGATCTCAGTCACTGTGAGGAAGAGCGCAGAACCGCGCTAGAACAGAGACTCTACAGAAGAGGAGACGAGGAAGATCTCAGTCACTGTGAGGAAGAGCGCAGAACCGCACTAGAACAGAGACTCTACAGAAGAGGAGACGAGGAAGATCTCAGTTACTGTGAGGAAGAGCGCAGAACCGCACTAGAACAGAGACTCTACAGAAGAGGAGACGAGGAAGATCTCAGTTACTGTGAGGAAGAGCGCAGAACCGCACTAGAACAGAGACTCTACAGAAGAGGAGACGAGGAAGATCTCAGTTACTGTGAGGAAGAGCGCAGAACCGCACTAGAACAGAGACTCTACAGAAGAGGAGACGAGGAAGATCTCAGTTACTGTGAGGAAGAGCGCAGAACCGCACTAGAACAGAGACTCTGCAGAAGAGGAGACGAGGAAGATCTCAGTTACTGCGAGGAAGAGCGCAGAACCGCACTAGAACAGAGACTCTGCAGAAGAGGAGACGAGGAAGATCTCAGTTACTGCGAGGAAGAGCGCAGAACCGCACTAGAACAGAGACTCTACAGAAGAGGAGACGAGGAAGATCTCAGTTACTGCGAGGAAGAGCGCAGGACCGCACTAGAACAGAGACTCTGCAGAAGAGGAGACGAGGAAGATCTCAGTTACTGTGAGGAAGAGCGCAGAACCGCACTAGAACAGAGACTCTGCAGAAGAGGAGACGAGGAAGATCTCAGTTACTGTGAGGAAGAGCGCAGAACCGCGCTAGAACAGAGACTCTACAGAAGAGGAGACGAGGAAGATCTCAGTTACTGTGAGGAAGAGCGCAGAACCGCGCTAGAACAGAGACTCTACAGAAGAGGAGACGAGGAAGATCTCAGTTACTGTGAGGAAGAGCGCAGAACCGCGCTAGAACAGAGACTCTACAGAAGAGGAGACGAGGAAGATCTCAGTTACTGTGAGGAAGAGCGCAGAACCGCGCTAGAACAGAGACTCTACAGAAGAGGAGACGAGGAAGATCTCAGTTACTGTGAGGAAGAGTGCAGAACCGCACTAGAACAGAGACTCTACAGAAGAGGAGACGAGGAAGATCTCAGTTACTGTGAGGAAGAGCGCAGAACCGCACTAGAACAGAGACTCTACAGAAGAGGAGACGAGGAAGATCTCAGTTACTGCGAGGAAGAGCGCAGAACCGCACTAGAACAGAGACTCTACAGAAGAGGAGACGAGGAAGATCTCAGTTACTGCGAGGAAGAGCGCAGAACCGCACTAGAACAGAGACTCTACAGAAGAGGAGACGAGGAAGATCTCAGTTACTGCGAGGAAGAGCGCAGAACCGCACTAGAACAGAGACTCTACAGAAGAGGAGACGAGGAAGATCTCAGTTACTGCGAGGAAGAGCGCAGAACCGCACTAGAACAGAGACTCTACAGAAGAGGAGACGAGGAAGATCTCAGTTACTGCGAGGAAGAGCGCAGAACCGCACTAGAACAGAGACTCTACAGAAGAGGAGACGAGGAAGATCTCAGTTACTGCGAGGAAGAGCGCAGAACCGCACTAGAACAGAGACTCTACAGAAGAGGAGACGAGGAAGATCTCAGTTACTGCGAGGAAGAGCGCAGAACCGCACTAGAACAGAGACTCTACAGAAGAGGAGACGAGGAAGATCTCAGTTACTGCGAGGAAGAGCGCAGAACCGCGCTAGAACAGAGACTCTACAGAAGAGGAGACGAGGAAGATCTCAGTTACTGTGAGGAAGAGCGCAGAACCGCGCTAGAACAGAGACTCTACAGAAGAGGAGACGAGGAAGATCTCAGTTACTGTGAGGAAGAGCGCAGAACCGCGCTAGAACAGAGACTCTACAGAAGAGGAGACGAGGAAGATCTCAGTTACTGTGAGGAAGAGCGCAGAACCGCGCTAGAACAGAGACTCTACAGAAGAGGAGACGAGGAAGATCTCAGTTACTGTGAGGAAGAGCGCAGAACCGCGCTAGAACAGAGAC
Organism: Pygocentrus nattereri; assembly: GCF_015220715.1. NCBI lineage: Eukaryota > Metazoa > Chordata > Actinopteri > Characiformes > Serrasalmidae > Pygocentrus > Pygocentrus nattereri. The sequence continues at coordinate 33,071,389 of NC_051234.1, read as the reverse complement.
TCTACAGAAGAGGAGACGAGGAAGATCTCAGTTACTGTGAGGAAGAGCGCAGAACCGCGCTAGAACAGAGACTCTACAGAAGAGGAGACGAGGAAGATCTCAGTTACTGTGAGGAAGAGCGCAGAACCGCACTAGAACAGAGACTCTACAGAAGAGGAGACGAGGAAGATCTCAGTTACTGTGAGGAAGAGCGCAGAACCGCACTAGAACAGAGACTCTACAGAAGAGGAGACGAGGAAGATCTCAGTTACTGTGAGGAAGAGCGCAGAACCGCACTAGAACAGAGACTCTACAGAAGAGGAGACGAGGAAGATCTCAGTTACTGTGAGGAAGAGCGCAGAACCGCACTAGAACAGAGACTCTGCAGAAGAGGAGACGAGGAAGATCTCAGTTACTGTGAGGAAGAGCGCAGAACCGCACTAGAACAGAGACTCTACAGAAGAGGAGACGAGGAAGATCTCAGTTACTGCGAGGAAGAGCGCAGAACCGCACTAGAACAGAGACTCTACAGAAGAGGAGACGAGGAAGATCTCAGTTACTGCGAGGAAGAGCGCAGAACCGCACTAGAACAGAGACTCTACAGAAGAGGAGACGAGGAAGATCTCAGTTACTGCGAGGAAGAGCGCAGAACCGCACTAGAACAGAGACTCTACAGAAGAGGAGACGAGGAAGATCTCAGTTACTGTGAGGAAGAGCGCAGGACCGCACTAGAACAGAGACTCTGCAGAAGAGGAGACGAGGAAGATCTCAGTTACTGTGAGGAAGAGCGCAGAACCGCGCTAGAACAGAGACTCTACAGAAGAGGAGACGAGGAAGATCTCAGTTACTGTGAGGAAGAGCGCAGAACCGCGCTAGAACAGAGACTCTACAGAAGAGGAGACGAGGAAGATCTCAGTTACTGTGAGGAAGAGCGCAGAACCGCGCTAGAACAGAGACTCTACAGAAGAGGAGACGAGGAAGATCTCAGTTACTGTGAGGAAGAGCGCAGAACCGCGCTAGAACAGAGACTCTACAGAAGAGGAGACGAGGAAGATCTCAGTTACTGTGAGGAAGAGCGCAGAACCGCGCTAGAACAGAGACTCTACAGAAGAGGAGACGAGGAAGATCTCAGTTACTGTGAGGAAGAGCGCAGAACCGCGCTAGAACAGAGACTCTACAGAAGAGGAGACGAGGAAGATCTCAGTTACTGTGAGGAAGAGCGCAGAACCGCGCTAGAACAGAGACTCTACAGAAGAGGAGACGAGGAAGATCTCAGTTACTGTGAGGAAGAGCGCAGAACCGCGCTAGAACAGAGACTCTACAGAAGAGGAGACGAGGAAGATCTCAGTTACTGTGAGGAAGAGCGCAGAACCGCGCTAGAACAGAGACTCTACAGAAGAGGAGACGAGGAAGATCTCAGTTACTGTGAGGAAGAGCGCAGAACCGCGCTAGAACAGAGACTCTACAGAAGAGGAGACGAGGAAGATCTCAGTCACTGTGAGGAAGAGCTCAGAACCGCGCTAGAACAGAGACTCTACAGAAGAGGAGACGAGGAAGATCTCAGTTACTGTGAGGAAGAGTGCAGAACCGCACTAGAACAGAGACTCTACAGAAGAGGAGACGAGGAAGATCTCAGTTACTGTGAGGAAGAGCGCAGAACCGCACTAGAACAGAGACTCTACAGAAGAGGAGACGAGGAAGATCTCAGTTACTGTGAGGAAGAGCGCAGAACCGCACTAGAACAGAGACTCTACAGAAGAGGAGACGAGGAAGATCTCAGTTACTGCGAGGAAGAGCGCAGAACCGCACTAGAACAGAGACTCTACAGAAGAGGAGACGAGGAAGATCTCAGTTACTGTGAGGAAGAGCGCAGAACCGCACTAGAACAGAGACTCTACAGAAGAGGAGACGAGGAAGATCTCAGTTACTGTGAGGAAGAGCGCAGAACCTCACTAGAACAGAGACTCTACAGAAGAGGAGACGAGGAAGATCTCAGTTACTGTGAGGAAGAGCGCAGAACCGTGCTAGAACAGAGACTCTACAGAAGAGGAGACGAGGAAGATCTCAGTTACTGTGAGGAAGAGCGCAGAACCGCGCTAGAACAGAGACTCTACAGAAGAGGAGACGAGGAAGATCTCAGTTACTGTGAGGAAGAGCGCAGAACCGCGCTAGAACAGAGACTCTACAGAAGAGGAGACGAGGAAGATCTCAGTTACTGTGAGGAAGAGCGCAGAACCGCGCTAGAACAGAGACTCTACAGAAGAGGAGACGAGGAAGATCTCAGTCACTGTGAGGAAGAGCTCAGAACCGCGCTAGAACAGAGACTCTACAGAAGAGGAGATGAGGAAGATCTCAGTTACTGTGAGGAAGAGTGCAGAACCGCACTAGAACAGAGACTCTACAGAAGAGGAGACGAGGAAGATCTCAGTTACTGTGAGGAAGAGCGCAGAACCGCACTAGAACAGAGACTCTACAGAAGAGGAGACGAGGAAGATCTCAGTTACTGCGAGGAAGAGCGCAGAACCGCACTAGAACAGAGACTCTACAGAAGAGGAGACGAGGAAGATCTCAGTTACTGTGAGGAAGAGCGCAGAACCGCACTAGAACAGAGACTCTACAGAAGAGGAGACGAGGAAGATCTCAGTTACTGTGAGGAAGAGCGCAGAACCGCACTAGAACAGAGACTCTACAGAAGAGGAGACGAGGAAGATCTCAGTTACTGTGAGGAAGAGCGCAGAACCGCACTAGAACAGAGACTCTACAGAAGAGGAGACGAGGAAGATCTCAGTTACTGTGAGGAAGAGCGCAGAACCGCACTAGAACAGAGACTCTACAGAAGAGGAGACGAGGAAGATCTCAGTTACTGTGAGGAAGAGTGCAGAACCGCACTAGAACAGAGACTCTACAGAAGAGGAGACGAGGAAGATCTCAGTTACTGTGAGGAAGAGCGCAGAACCGCGCTAGAACAGAGACTCTACAGAAGAGGAGACGAGGAAGATCTCAGTTACTGTGAGGAAGAGTGCAGAACCGCACTAGAACAGAGACTCTACAGAAGAGGAGACGAGGAAGATCTCAGTTACTGTGAGGAAGAGCGCAGAACCGCACTAGAACAGAGAGTCTACAGAAGAACAGCTGATAGAACGAACATTTACTGACACTGAAGCATCAGCACTGCTATGGAGAGACAGTCAGCCGCCAGAGGACACAGGAGTTGCCAGCCACTGAAAACTGCATTTCGCCAACAGCCTGAAGAGGCTAGTGAGCTACACATTACAGCTCCCTCACTTTCTCTCCCTCACTCTCTCCCTCACTCTCTCTGTCTGTCTGTCTCTCTCTCCCACTCACTCTCTCTCTCTCTCTCTCTCTCTCCCACTCACTCTCTCTCTCTGTCTCTGTCTGTCTGTCTGTCTCTCTCTCCCACTCACTCTCACTCTCTCTCTCTCCGATTGTCCATCTTTCTCTCTCGTCCGCCTCCCTTTTTTATTACCGAAATTTTAGACCATTTCATTTTGGCCCATTCCTCGTGAAATTTGCACACATTGTAAAGGGCAACACTTGCGTTCAAATCATGTCAAATACTGAAAAATGATGAAAATGAAAGTTTTTTTTTTTTTTTTAATCCCACTAACGGGGAAATTCCACCTCCAACTTTAACCCGTCCGTGAAGTGAAACACCACATACACACTAGTGAACACACACACTAGGGGGCAGTGAGCACACTTGTCCGGAGCGGTGGGCAGCCCAATCCACGGCGCCCGGGGAGCAGTTGGGGGTTAGGTGTCTTGCTCAAGGACACCTCAGTCATGGACTGTTGGCTCTGGGGATCGAACCGGCAACCTTCCGGTCACAGGGGCAGATCCCTAACCTCCAGCCCACGACTGCCCCAGGACAAAATGGACATGGAAGGTGATGATATGCACAGATATTCGTATCTGCATGTGTACAGACACGGCTCTTTAGCTCCTTTCACACTGGCTCTTTATTCTATTTATTGTATTTTTTTTATTGTTTTTTGTCTTTTAGTTTAATCCTTGTTATCGGTCTCTGTTCGCCTGGTCTGTTCAGTGTGTTAACCTCATACGCGTGACTGACGGCGTGTATTCTGATTCTGATTAATCATCAATCAATGCTCTCCACTCTCACAAATCACACTGGAACATAAATGAACGTCTCTCCACGCTGACCGAACAAACAGACGAACACAGGGTCAGCGCGAAAGGCATGTGTTAGTCTGCCGAGGAGCCTCGGCAACGTTCCGGTCCGCTGGCTTGTCAGTTTAATTTCTGGACAGCATCAATTTCAAGAGATGCCTTCCAGCCGTGGAGCACTCAGGCTGGTTGGTGTTCGTTTGATTGGTGTGTGAAGGCCTTCAGACGAAGGAGGCCTGGAGATGAATTACAGAAACTTCTCAACTCTGAAATCTTATCTGTTTGGTCTCCATGACGACTTTAGTGAGGACTGAATTTAGGACAGAAGCTACTACAGAACAGCAGCTCTGAAGTTCATAATCTTATCCAAACTCCAGGGAAGAAAACAGTATCACACAAACTTCCTAACTGCGGTGCGTTCCAATCGGGAGGCAGCTGTCTAGGTAGGCAGCGTTTGCGCTCCCAAGACAAAGACCGTCCCATTCGGAAGGCAGTATAAGGCAGCTGCCTTCTAAGGTGCCTTATTTTGACCAAATCTGAAGGCAGCATCGCATGTATCCTTCTCAGCGAAGGCAATCCCACAATACGGCTCAAGTCAAGTCAGCTTTATTGTCAATACTACAACATGTACAGGACATACAGTGTACTGGACCTGCGTTACTCTCAGACCCTGTGGTGTAACAATAACATTAACATTAAACTTTAAATAGACGGTAAACCTGCTCACCGGCCGGAGTTCACAAATGTAAGTTATTGCTTGACTTCTGTCTTCACCATTTTGATTGGTTGTTGTATTTGTGTAAAGTATTTAACATATTTGTCTTTGTAGGTCTCTATAAACAGTTTGTGGGGAGACCGGCAACGTTCACAGATCATTAGGTGCACTTATTTTTAAATAAGTATTATTATTAATATACTTAAGCTGCACTTATTTTATTGTACTTCACTCTGTATTGTAGTTTATTGTTATTGTAGTTTATTGTATTGTAGTTTATTGTTATTGTATTGCACTGAATGGCACAGGGTTCTGCGTTCAGCTCTGCTCCTTTTCTCTCTGTATCAGTGACTGTGTTTCTATCAGTATCTGAGCTCAGGACCGTCTTTCTCTCTAACCTACTGGTAAATAGCAGAGAGACTTTCTCTAGACAGACAGAGCACTTCTTGTAAGTCGCTCTGGATCAGAGCGTCTGCTAAATGCTGGAAATGTAAATTAGGTGAAGCTAATGTTAGTTACCTGTGTAAAAACGCTCAAAATGAGCTCTTCGCTACACAGTAGTGCTTTTTGTTGAGGAGCGGTTACGGAGAGAAAACTGCACCAAACGTCTGAAAGCAGCTCACTTGTTGAGCGTATTGGTAGGAAAACCGCGGAACCAGCAGCATTACAGACTGACGTTCTTCCTGACTGATGAAAAATAGTCTGACTTACTGACGATGCAGGAGTTCAGAGATAAAATGTTCTTAATATAAATACCACAAATGCTCGTTTGTCCTGCTCTGCTCGTCTTGTATTACTGTGCTCAGCACGGTCACCGTCTGATGGTGAATGTTGACGGCTAATTTCAGACTAGGAGCACAAATCAGACGAGAATGCATGAAATAAAATGCATATTAGCCATCATAACTTTGTCTGCGAAGCTTTCATCTGAGTGCATTTGGTACAAAATTATACACACTTTTCAGCCTTTGTGTTAGAAAGAAAGCAGGCTCATTAAGGCGGATGAGGACTGAATGAATTGAAACGATTCATAAGCAAGTATTCACGATTATCTCTATTTATCTGGGGCGCCGAGTCGAGTGTATAATGACCGATACGACTCCTTAAAGAAATCCGTCCTTTCACACGGAGATGATCCACCTTTTCAGTCGGAGGTGAGTGTAAGCCAACCAGCGAGTTCAAGTAAACATGCAACAAACTTGTACGTCGCAGTGTAAGTTATGACGCGTGACGCCTCTGAAGCACCGTCCCGAATGCGATGCCAACTAAGGTTCCTTGTCAGTTAAAATGCTGCCCAAAGAGGGAGCTGCCTTTGAAGGCAGTGACTCCAGAATGGAACACACTACTTGACTAAGACCCAGTCCCATTTCACCCCTCACCCCTGCCACACAGCCCTACCCCCTCGTTTTGCTCTGCGCGTTCTCGTCTAGGGGTGGGGGTCCTGATTCTTGTCGAGATAGAGGGGTGGGGTGAAGTGTTGGGGCTATATGACCCTCCGAACGGAGACTCCAAACCAAGAGTTTGAATGGTTCTTTAGACTGAAGGCGAATGTGCTGTATATAGAACCTCTTTGAAAATGTTGGGGCTGCATCCCTGCCCCTCATGGCCACATGATAAGCAGGTAGATCCCAGTGTTCTGAAGTAAATGTGTCCCAAAATCTGAAAGTCAGTGAGGAACATTAAGAATCTCCATATTTTCTGCAGTTCAGCACTTTTTCGTGTTTTAGTGTAAAATATGGTGATTTTCTGTGTGACCAGCTGCTCAGAGCTGAGTTTGCTGAGGTTCTGAGTTTAAAATGAGCTGAAGCTGTCACTGAAACGTAGAGCTAGGACTGTTTGGTAGTGAAAAAAATGAAATAATGAATCATTATTTAATAAAATAACCATAATTAAGGTGCAGAGCCACTCGGAGGAGAAGGATTTTTGTCTAAAGCCTACCAGTTCAGTAGAATGTAGCCTGTTTTGTATTGACTACTTCTGAATGTGGCAGAAAGCAACACATTTGCATATATTGGCTCTTCAGCCTTGAGCGGTTCACGCCAATCACTCTAATGTTAGAAAGACTTTCAACCCGAGCCTGATTGGCACAACGCAGGGCAGCCAATCAGAACAGAGGCCATTTACACACACACACACACACACACACACACACACACACACACACGTTATATATACATATTTGGCTTAAAATTACAGCAACAGAAACAGCCTGTTTAATTCGGAGGGGTGTGTGTGTGTGTGTGTGTGTGTGTGTGTGTGTGTGTGTGAGAGGAGGGAGGGTGGTTGGAAAGCAGGCATATAAAAAGAATGATGATTCATTTTGGTGCATAAAACAACAGAAACATCCTAAATGGAGCTCAGAGAGAGAAATAAAACCAACGTGGAGGATGTGGGGTTTTTAAATTTAGGGATGGTGCCTGTTTTCACACAAGCCCCTCACTGCGGATTTTACAGGGGCTGCTGAGCTACTTTCCCCTAAAAACGGCTCCAAACTGCCTGTTAACTTCTGAAAATAAGACGCAACTCCTGTTCATTTCATCTGGACCGCAGCGGCGAAACAGAGCGCAATGAGCCGAAGGATCAGAATGTGATCAGCTCTACTTTATTGATTTTATTCTGTTTATTTAACCCAGTAATGCAGTAGTTAGTCTAAATATATGTTTGTAATTTGCTGATCTTTGATCGACTTCGTGTCTGTGTAAGTTGTGTGTGCTGGGTGATTTATGTGAATTTCTCATGCAACACTGCAATTTTCCTTTGAGGATCGATCGATCGATCAGCCTGGCTGTTCGTCTGTCTGTCGGTCTATCTGTCTCTGTCCATCTGTCTGTCTATCTAGCTATCTGTCTACCTGTCTGCCTGTTAGTCTAGCTGTGTCTGTCTATCTATTAATTCAATTGGTTGATCTAATATTCACTCTTAATAAAGGCGGTTCTTCAAGATTTATTTACTAAAGGCAACGACTCTACATAGAACTGAGTTCTATAGAGACGCCTTTCATGCCCAAACGGTTCTTTGCATGGTGAAACGGTTCTTCAAGTTGAATGTCCATACACATGTATACATATATAAATCATAAGGGTTCTTTTACTGTATAAGCTACATAGAACCATTTACAACACAATCTCCACCAATCTGAAGAACCATTCCATCACACATTTATGTACGCAAACGGTTCTAAACCTAACCACTGTCTTTACTAAAGAGCCCCTGAAGAACCATCTTCTTTAATGAGCCAGCGCTGATTCACTGAAATATCCCTGGATTGGTGAGCAGCCCCTCATCCCAACACAAGCTGTAAATTCCCGGAGTAAAACTGCATTAACGCTCCAACTTTTAAAAGGACTGGATTCCAGAAAGAGCGGAATTCTCTCGGTTTAATTTCTCTCAGACCGTCTAATTACTCTCAGAGGAGGTCGACCAAGAAGTTTGAAAGTTAGACCACAAAACCGCTCTCGGGTGTTTGTTCTGCTAATGCTTTCCTCCGTTTCCCCCTTCTCTTCATCTCTCCCTACACAGCAAACTACCGGTGTGATTCATCTGAGCGATAAGGCCGGGAGGAATTCAATTTGCACCCTGGGAGCTGGAGGAAGGCAGAGGGATGGAGTTTTCCTCTCTTTGCGTTTCTTAAGGAAGGATTACAGGGGCCTGGATAGATAGATAAATAAATAAACAAACAAATAAATAAATAAATCTCATCCATCTATCTGTTATCATATCAGCAAACGGAGACATCAACTCGCCGGAGCGTCTTCATTATTCAGGTGTCTGAGGGATGGGAGGATTACAGCTCCTGAATTCGACTGCGTTTCTCTACACGTCTGTGATGAATCTGAACTTCTGAATCTGAAAACTGAGCACAATTTACATCAGGCTTAAAGGAGAAGAGCTACTGCTTACAGGGTAGAGAGAGAGCGCGCGCGAGAGAGAGAGAGAGAGAGAGAGAGAGAGAGAGAGAGAGAGAGAGAGAGAGAGAGAGAGAGAGAGAGCGAGAGAGAGCAAGAGAAAGAAAGAATGAGGAGAGGGAGAGAGAGAGAGAGCGCGAGAGAGAGAGAGAGAGCACGAGAGAGAGAGAGAGAGACAGAGAGCGAGAGAGAGAGACAGAGAGCGAGAGAGAGAGCGAGAGCAAGAGAAAGAAAGAATGAGGAGAGAGAGAGACAAAGGAAAATGAAAGAGTGTACTCGTTATTATCTGCTATCAAAGTTGATTCACCATAAATCTCTCTCCTTATCTTCAACCACCCTTTCCTGCCCTTCTTCCACCCTCCCTCCCTCCCTCCCTTTCCCTTCTCTTTCCTTCCCTCTCTCTCTACCTCTCTCCCCCTTTCCTCCCTCCCTCTCAATCTCTCCTCCCGTCTCTCTCTGTATAGGTAAACAGTTACATTTCTCTATTTCTCTCTAAGTCTCTCTCCCACCCCTCTCTCTCTCTCCATTGTACAGTGTGAGTCTATGTATGGTGGCGTAGCCGTAGCTGCGTATGGTGGCGTAGCCGTAGCTGCGGATGGTGGCGTAGCTCTAGCAGCGTATGGTGGCGTAGCCGTAGCTGCGTATGGTGGCGTAGCCGTAGCTGCGGATGGTGGCGTAGCCGTAGCTGCATATGGTGGCGTAGCCGTAGCTGCGGATGGTGGCGTAGCCGTAGCTGCGGATGGTGGCGTAGCCGTAGCTGCGGATGGTGGCGTAGCCGTAGCTGCGGATGGTGGCGTAGCCGTAGCTGCGGATGGTGGCGTAGCTCTAGCAGCGTATGGTGGCGTAGCCGTAGCTGCGTATGGTGGCGTAGCCGTAGCTGCGGATGGTGGCGTAGCCGTAGCTGCATATGGTGGCGTAGCCGTAGCTGCGGATGGTGGCGTAGCCGTAGCTGCGTATGGTGGCGTAGCCGTAGCTGCGGATGGTGGCGTAGCTCTAGCAGCGGATGGTGGCGTAGCCGTAGCTGCGTATGGTGGCGTAGCCGTAGCTGCGGATGGTGGCGTAGCCGTAGCTGCGTATGGTGGCGTAGCCGTAGCTGCGGATGGTGGCGTAGCCGTAGCTGCGGATGGTGGCGTAGCCGTAGCTTTGTATGGTGGCGTAGCTCTAGCAGCGGATGGTGGCGTAGCCGTAGCTGCGGATGGTGGCGTAGCTCTAGCAGCGTATGGTGGCGTAGCCGTAGCTGCGTATGGTGGCGTAGCCGTAGCTGCGGATGGTGGCGTAGCCGTAGCTGCGTATGGTGGTGTAGCTCTAGCAGCGTATGGTGGCGTAGCCGTAGCTGCGTATGGTGGTGTAGCTCTAGCAGCGTATGGTGGCGTAGCAGTAGCTGCGTATGGTGGCGTAGCCGTAGCTGCGGATGGTGGCGTAGCCGTAGCTGCGGATGGTGGCGTAGCCGTAGCTGCGGATGGTGGCGTAGCCGTAGCTGCGTATGGTGGCGTAGCCGTAGCTGCGTATGGTGGCGTAGCCGTAGCTGCGGATGGTGGCGTAGCCGTAGCTGCGTATGGTGGCGTAGCCGTAGCTGCGTATGGTGGCGTAGCCGTAGCTGCGTCAGCGCCTGGCTCATTAGCTCGTCAAGCCCCTCTGCTTCATTTCATATGCCACTTCCCAGCAGCCACTGGGGCGGATCGCTCTACGGGGGAAGGTCTTCGGCTTTAATGCAATTAAAAGCTACCGTTTAAGCTTCGATACGTCAAAGCCAGGAAGGAGACGGCCAATCTCGGACTAAATCTCCCGAGACTCGTTTCCGGGCAGGAGAGGAGGATGAGATAGAACCTTGACGGCGATGTGGGAGAAAAGAAAAGCAGTCAGGCCGAACGGAGCCGAGTGGAAGCGAGACTTTGATTAGAAAGGTTTAACGAAGAGGGCGAAGCATTTATCTGAGCTGAGAGGGCGCTAAAGACGAGACGGCTCCAAGCGCTCTTTCTGCCCTGTGATCCAAACCGATTCACAGGAGTCCTATTCAACCCGGAATACCGCTTCACCCTTCCTCCAGCTTCTGTACGCGGAGTTGAAGAGTGAAACAGGCCAATACTCTTAGGGGATTCATGCTCATTTTATTTTCAGGCAGATTTACAGCTTCAAATGTCCCAAAAACACTACTCCTCTCATCCTGATGATCTCTATTCACCCTCTGTCTGAAACGCTCCATTAGAGCTCCTGTGTCTTCAAGCCCCGCCTCCCGGTAAGCCCAACGTGCCCTGATTGGTCAGCTCGCCCAGTCTTTTCTGATCGGTCAGCCTCCAGAGCGGTTCCAGGTCTCTCCTGAGCAGCTGTAACTCCACCGTGGCTGTCGCTGTTCTTCGACTTCGTCACATTACAGGACGCGGTCATTTTCAGACCCGACGCCGGAAATTTGCCGCAAAATCAGGTGAAAATTGGGCTGAAGTTGTGCGGTCTGACCCCACGATAAAAGAGAATCACGTACTTCGTCTTTAACCGAAGTTGTGAGGGCGCACACGGGCGATAAGGCAAAGAACGGGCGGAGCACGCCTGACGAGCAGCACTCACAATCCCAAACCTCCCCCGCGGTCACGTGACACGACGTTAAACTGGAGCTGAGCTGATTGTGCTTTCATGCATTCACAAGAGCTTAGAGGTCGGCGAAACAACAAAAACAACATATCGCGAGACTTCGAGGTCTTTTTACGATACACGATATTATTTTGTCAGACGTCTGATTAGTTGAAACAGGAAAAAAACACAGAAGAGCTACATTATAAAAAAATACCATCAAAAACTGAACACAGTGACTTTAATTCAGTGTCAGGCCTTCTGTGCTGCTCTAAACCCAGTTAACTCATAGGCAGCACGGCAGCACGGTCATTTACAACGGTCATTTACAACGGTCAAGTATTTACATGAGACAGTAACCCGTTACTTTCAGGTCATTTTATGAACTCGGTTAATTTTTGACCAAAAATTTAGTGATCACCTCAAAAGTTTTGGAAATTTTTCGTTCCATCAGATCAGAAAGCTAAAGTGACTGGCTTCTCCTCTCACACTACAGGACATCAGTGCTGATGATCTGAAGGTCTCATCATCACTGCTTTGTGTTCCATCCGAACCGTGGATGAACTGCACAACTCCACGTGTCACTTTTCGGCACCGGCTTCAGTCGCGCGCTGCTTTTTACTTTCCTCCCTGGATGCAAACACTCAAGCGGCGACGAGCAGCAAACAAGCACCTGCTCTTGTCTGAGAAGGTTTCTAGTTTCCAGTTTTCTGAGAAGCTTTTAGTGCACAAAGCAGTCACACGCGCAGCGGGCCACACCAGAGGTGTCTGGAATCGGAAACCCAGACCACCAATTTCAGGAGGACCAGTGATCGGTTCTCTGGACTCTCCCAGTCTCAAAAACAGCTTTCACAATCGACCAAATGCACCAAAGTCTAGCGTGAAAACGGCCGAAATCGCCTCAGATCAAGCTTCCGACCCACCTTGCGAAGATTGGGTTAAAATTGGGCCAAAAATTGGAGCAATTTAGATCACAGAATAAGAAGAGCTGCATTTAGTATTTTTTTTTATTTCTGATTGCTGCAATTTACGAGTTTGTCTCCCGTCAGGTTGGGAGCGCCTGGTGCGGAGCTGGGCTGGTTGAATATGAATGAAACCTGATGCAAGGTGAGGCTAACTCAGCTGATGGGACGGATGCGCCGAGCAGCTCTTCTCGCGTCTCCTCTAATTTGAGAGGAGCATGAGTGAGTCGCTTTTGAGTGCCTTTTCCGCCTCCGCCTCCGTCTTACCTGTTGAAGTCGTCCCTGTACTCGCTGGAGACTTTCTGTATGAGACTCTTTAACCTGAGGAGTGAAAGGAAGAGAAAGAAAGAATTCAAATGAGGCTCTTAGGGCGAAGAGGGTTTCAATGCGTGCCGTTCTGTGGAAAATCTTTTCATCAGCGAAGAAAAGCGTAACTGACACGGAGCGCGCCGCATTTGAATGCCGGTCTGTGCGTTGCCATGGCAGCGCTTCTGTTTGCAGTATGTCTGTGAGTGGGAGTTATTCCCAAAAAAATAAAATAACGGGAACAATTTTTGTACCTCGCGCTTTCCTCTGTTGGATCCTTATCGTCGATGACTGCAATTGCCACCAATTTACCTGTCGAGGCAGAGAGGGGAAAGAAAGAAAAGAGGGGAAAGGCATCAACTTCCACCGCTCAGAAAACACAGCCATCCTCTGAAACTAAAGCACTGAAAACCAGCCGTTTCTGCAATAATAACAGTTTTTATATTTAATTACTGATAAAGAGAAACAGCGCTGCCTTCATCTGACTAAAAATAGAGACTGAAGTGATCTGATGCCTGTAATGAATGGATTAATGTGCTTTTGTACCGAGGTCGTTCTGAGCCACACAGGACAAATAGAGAATGCATGTGCGCCCCCTGGTGGACTTGCACTCGCCATGCATGTCCAAACAGCAAAATAACTGCCTGTCAAATCTTTTTATTATGTTTTTAAAACAAATGAGCCTGTTTTCTTTGCCGGGTTTGCAATAAATGACCATATTAAAAGCTAAATAGGTCTTTTTGGAGGGAAAATAATAATCTGGAATCTCTGCTCATAAATAATAAAACTATTTTGTTGCTCTCGACACAATTCATCCAGCGTTTCTTCTGCAGTGAAGGGTGTTATTAGTGAGTCTGTGCTGCAGTAACAGCCTCGACTCTTCTGGGAAGGCTTCTAGATGTTGGATCATTGCTGTGAGGATTTAATTTCGTGAGGTCAGGTACTGATGTTGGATGGTCAGTTCTGAATCACTTTATCTCATCCCAAAGGTATTGGATGGAGGTCCATCACTCCAGAGAACCTCCAAAGCCCAGCACTGGGAGGGGAGGGGGTTTATACCCTTCTAGCCCATGCTTGGCATGGGACACTGTGACCATAGGCTCGTATGGAGATGCTCCAGTGTCCCCCATTCTACTGGTCATTCTACTGGCCTGTCAGAAAGCATTTTTAGATTCTACTTGTTTCATCAGTTGGTCTTCAAACACTTCATCAGGTGACCTCCAGCTTTGTTGGACAGCCCTGCTGTAGAGTAACATTTACACTACAATCTGACCCAGACTTCTGCAGGTCAAAGCACCAAGGTGGTCACTGTAATGCGGGTCCGTACCGGTCTCGCCCAGCTCGTAGAGCGTGAAGCCATCGATCTGCAGGTAACCCTGGAAACGTTCCCTGTTCACCCATGAAGATAAACTGCCGTCTTCATACTCTGCAACACAAACAGATGCACATGTAACTTGATTACGCTCAGAAAACAGATTAGAAATGCTGTATATTACTTTTGTGCAGCTTTTAGAGAAGCACAGTGACATCAGAACCATGTCAGTATTGGCAGATAATGGCTTCGAGCGTCAGACGTTTGATTTGACAGACATTTCAAACCGATATTTGATGATGTATTTATTGTACTCTGCAGAACGTTGGGCGACGCTCAAATATCAGCACTTTATTTATTTTACTGTACTTGTAGCCGTATAGAAATAAACGTTATATCTGTCCGTGATGCTTCCCGTATCCTTACAGAGTACAACACTGCAGGTGACAATGTCAAAAGTACTTAAGTAGCTGATTTCTATATGCAACACCAAACAAAGGCAGATGTGACCACACTGTGCTTAGAACAGCAAGCAGATGCTTTTATAAACGTTGTAATAGCTTGTAAACCACTTTAGAGATACACAACGATACTGGAGGTTAGTATTGGCTGATACACTGAGCAGAGGCTTAGATTTCAAACGAATATTTGAGGATTTATTTATTGTCCTATGAAAAACGTTGGGTTATGCTGGGCTACTGTGCTAAAATACATATTATTCTGCATTTGGACCCCATAGATTAGAGGCTGCAACCCAAATGTTAAAAAGTCATTTTGTCCTTTCAGCAAAAATCTGACCACCTTGGGAGCCACGACATTTCACATCCATTTTACTACCTCGGCCGTAAATCTGTCAAATCAAGTCAAGAGGCTTTTATTGTCAGTCCAAGTACACAGCGGAATGAAATTCCACTCCTCCAGGAAAATCACGGCACAACATGGAATAAAAAGTACAAAAAATATTAAGCTAGAAACAATAAAATAAATACGATAAATTAAACAGACATTAGACACAGTAAACAGACGACAGTGCAGCACCGACACAGCGCTCATTCTGGACATGAGGTCGTGAAATAATAGTAATAATAATAATAATAATAATAATAATAATGCTAGTACTGGCTAATAGGTTTAATAAAAACAAAAACACAGACTTTGCTCTGCTTTCAGCTTTAGCTCAGTTTTCAAATGTCTCTCAACGCTTGATTTTTACGAGGCTCACGTTTCACCAACTTGTTCAAATTCTCCTGTTCCACCTTAAATGGTGAAGCAGTTACATTCTGGCGCCTCAGGCACCATTTAAGGTGGAGAATGCGAACGAGAAGCTGGCGAATGCGAATCTGACTTCAGCCTCGAGACTTTGTGTTTCAGTTTCTCGCTGCAGTTTAAACGCATCAGGAAACCAGCTGGAGTGACTATAAACACTAATCAGTCCATTCATCTTCAAATTATCGACGTCCGTCTTAAATCTCTCTTTGCCGTTTCGTAGCTACTAGCTGGGCGAGGCTGTCGTCTGTGTTGCTATGGTGACCAGCCGTCTGCGCTGATCTTCAGGGTTAAAGGGTGAATCAGCAGTTCTACATTAACTCCAGCGTTTAAGACCATTTACTGTTAAACTGTGTTGAAGGATCAGCAGAGCTTTATTTTACTGTAGAGGAGGATTATTTTATTATTACCTGCTGATCTGATTCAGCTGTGGAGCCACGACAGCGCAGTGAAAGCGACCCTTGCTGCTCCAGAGCGACACGCTATTGACCCCAGCTATAGAATTAAATGTTACACAACCCTATTTCCAAAATGGCTGCGACACTGTGCAAAATGAAACAACAATGTTAAAACGTCTTGTGTATCTATTTTCAATGAAATATCAGGTTTAAATGATTTGCACATCAGAGATCTGACATCTTTTCCATTACAGACCATCTCCAACGGCTTTTACCACAAAGCACAGCACAGACGACGGAGCCACTGATTTCTACACCACTGAAATGTGCCAAACAAAAGGTTCTGAAAAACTGATAAATCTCTTGGCGTCCAATCTGATCACCTTCTGGCTGCACCAGCCTTTGTGACTCTTTTTCGCCCGAGGAGGGGGATTAAATCAAAGTTTGGACCTCTGGCTGTGGCAGCAGCTGAGCCAATTGAAGAAGCGCAGTCGGACAAATGTTTTGACAAATGTTTTGACAAATGTTTTGACAAATGTTTGCCTTTGGGAGAGACGTTTATAAACGGCAGGCTATTAATGAACGCGAGAGGAAAACATCCTCCTGTGCGTCAAAGTCGACCACTTTGGTTTCCGTCGCCGGCGTTCCGAGTACACAAGGCAACGAGCTCAGGCGTCGTTAGTAGGGTTTAAAAATGTTTCACAAACATCTGAAATGTGTTAAACGGTGAGAGAGGAGCATCGCATCTCTGGACGGCACCAGCCAAATAAGGCTGAATAAACCTCTTCATACGGCGCCGTCATTGCTCTGCAGAAGAAGATCCAACAACCACCCCACCTCGTAAGAAGGGAGCGCGTGGTAATCACTTAGACATTAATGACCGCAGTTTTATGGCTCTAAGACATAAAATTAATGACACAAATGAAAACAAAGAGAGAGGTAATTGGGGGGTCAACTACAGCAATAAGTACTCGTTTAAATCATTAACAAGATCTTATCTCAGCCAGCCGCCACCTGAATTACAATCAGCCACACTTGTCAGTCACCGGGTCTTTGAAGAGCTGCGTTTGCTGACATCCTTTCAAGTAATTCATGAAACTCCTTTATGATCAAGGCTCTAAGCAGCTTCTTCTGCCTGATTCAGAAAGTCCCGCTTCTCCAAAAGGATGCCCGGCACTGTGCGCTCATAACGGATTCCTTTTAAAAGTTATTTCACAAGCTGAAGACCCCAAACCTTTTCACTCTGACTTCTTTAGAAGGTTCCCAGCTGTCTGTGACTGTCGTTCTTCCTCAGCGGATGCAAATAGTTCAAATTTAAAGTCATTACACTGACTGTATCGTTAGTTACTAGAAGAGGAAATTCGTATGATCATTGAGTACCAAGAACACAATTACGAGCCACGAACGAAATGATCTGGGGCTGGCAGCACCGGCTGTACATAAACTCAAACATACGCTCTTAAAGCTGGTTCGTTACGGGTTCTTTAGTAAAGATAATTGGTCTAATGTGGACATGAAATATATGTATATGGTTTAAATGGGCATGAAACGTTGCGGCTCCTAAGGTGGTTCGATTTTTGTTGAAAGGACAAAATGGTTCTTCTTAACATTTGGGGTTCCGAGCCCTGGGTCAGCATTTTCTAAAGTAAATCAAACCCATTCAGTGGTGCTGAGGTCTGGACTCTGGGGTGTTCAGTCCATCGTCCAGCTTCTTTGTTTGATGTGTCCGTCTCCTTTTCTCAGTGAGGTTCTTCTTGATCAGCTACACGTCCTTTCAGACCCACAGCGCTGAGTGGTCTTCTCACAGTGGAAGGATGGAAAGTATCTACCTGATGGTGATGGTTTTGAAGGTCTAACAAGTCTGGAATAGCTGTCAGCTCTCTCTTTCTCTCTCAAAAGAAAAACTTTTTACTTTTCATTTGACTTTCTTCTTCATTCATGCATGAGGCTCATCTTACATCGAATCTCTGCAGAGATATATCCTGAAAATGTAATAACTTGTATTCATAGATTTTAGAATAGGTGTTAGCAGTAGAACAGCATACGTTCACAGCCTCGACGAGACGCCACACCACGAGAAGTGTGTTTTAATAACGAACATATGGATTCTAACCTGCTGACGCTCAGTCGGGAATTCCATCTTCATTTAAATAATCTCCCCACACAAAGCAGCCCAACCTTCACACATCCTTGTGTATCCTTACATAAAACCACCTACTGTCAGATACGCTACTCCTCTGTGGGTTCTGAGGAATCATCTACTAACTGACTGCATTCCTGCAGGTGCTTTTCCCCCTCTACCTGCCTAATTCGTCACAAGCCTGCTCAGGTGAGGAAGGCAAGGTGCTCCATCACTCAAATAGGTCCCAGGTGGACATGCAAGGCCCGATTTGTAGAACTTCTGCCTGGTGGACCGTAATCCCCCTCACCCTCCAGTCACTGGCACCGTTCACGGTGCTGGAGCTCATGGCAGGTCCACGCAAGTTGAAATGTTTTGTGGTTAAGACTCAAAACTTTTCATCTGTATCAGATCAGAAGTTCTTCCGCACTGTCTGCGTTTACATGCAGAGGTTTTCTGGCCAATTCCGACTACCGATCAAGACTGAGGCGTTTGTATCCTCACTCAACTCAACAATCTGACAGAAAATCTTCATTTACATGCAAATGACATGTAATCAGATATTAGATATACAGCAGTGAGTTCCAGCAGCGCGAGCTGATTGGTTGAGAGGCGTCTAACTGTGCTGTTATTTCACCAGAACATCACAGGTTTTTCATGAACACTATCACTCCGCTGAGATGCGGTTGCTAAGCAACGACTCTGACAGCTGCAGGAGACGCTCGAGCCATTTGAACGTTTTTACTTCTTACTTTGCCCCCGAACAGAAAACGGACGCTGTCTAAGACCAATCAGAATTGACCGCTTGTGAAAAACCTCTCCAACATGAAATGATACCAGCAAGTCTCTAAAATGTAGATGCTGATAAAAACGGTCAGTTTGGGGTGGGAGTCGGGCAGCTGCTCTAAACGGCCCACCCTTTTCAGCACTACACGCTCCGGTGCTGGAGTAACCAGGTCCTGCACACTTTAGTGGTTCTCTTTTCAAACACCTACTTCAATTCAAGAAGAGCCTGTTGCTCAGCTAACTGACTATGCAATGCTTAGTTGGATCATGTGTGTCAAAGCACGACAAGAAACCGAAACAATGCAGGTTAGGTGCACTCTAGGACCAGGAAAAGGGCTGAGCAATAAAATTAACCAAAACACATCCATTTACATAACACAAACTATCAGAGGAGAATCTAATCGCAAAACCTGGGAAATCGCCAGAAGAGGCCTGAGGTAGGGGTGGACGATATGGCAAAAATATTGCATCACAATACTTTCTTTTCATGATACGAATCACTGAGTTTAGTTTTTGTGAGATTAAATAAGCTGGAACAGACAACACAGAACCTACAGTGCCAGATTTAATAGTAGTAATAAACCTACAGCTCCACTGATTTTATTTAATGTTTTACAAACCGCTGCACTAAACCCAATAAAACAGGCCTAATGACGCTCACTCTGGAATGAATAGTCAGTTAGTCAATGCTCTTTAAGTGCTGATGATATTCAAGATATGCTCAGAAAGTATATCGTGACAACTTATCAAGATAACGATAAAACATCGGCACTCTGCCCACCTCTAGACTGAAGGCTTACTGTTTACCTGTAAAAATCCATTTTATTTACAATCTTTGGTCAATAACTAAAGGACGGTACATGCATTTACATTCCAGCTGATTAAAATGAAGTTAGACGCATCTTTATCACTTCTTTATCAAGTCTTATTCCCAAAGTGGGCAATTTTGACTGTCGGGCGTCAGCATCCGACAGTCAAATCCTCACTAATTTCCGATTATGTTGTCCCATCAGCAAGTCCTAGCTGGACACCAGTGGATTAGAGAAGAGAGACTGGGAACATCCTTTCATGACTCTGTCGTCCAGTTTGCCGTTTAAGAACGCAGTCGAGCTGTAAGTACCGTCTCTCGCCTGAAGCTGTCACGCAGATAATCCAACCGATTCTGCTTCTGCTTTTGTCCCCAAAATTCAACTCCGGCACTTTACTTTTGATCCCAGCGTTTCTCATTCCCTGCTGTCTTTAAAGAGGATTGGAACTTCCAGTCACACGCTGCGTCTGTACTATCTAATTCCAGCGGGTAATCCCAACCCCTCAGCGTTCCGCAGGGCCAGCTCGGGAGCGACTTGCAAGCATCGCCTGATACTTTTATGCTGTTTTAGGCTCGAATGCTCGGTTCAGAAGACGCTCCAACTTTGACCGCGAGTGGACGCTTTTGTTGAAACCTTCTAAGACCGAGCGCCGAGGCCCAACAGCTCGGCAGAAACAGCGTTTCTCAAATGTGGTTATGCGATGTCCCGTCCTTCAGCTCCTCAGAGAAACACTCCTCCTCAAACTCAGTACTAACTTGGCCACAAAACTGCATTTAACGTAGTGCTAAAGAACAGAACTGCGAACGTCACGCGCTGCTTAGCCTCGTGCCTTCATCTCTTAGGTCATTTTGTCCGAGACCGTTTCAAACGGGCAGTCCGGCCTGAAACCCAAAGCTGTTTTGTCTGATGTTTAAAACCCGACACTGTGGGATACCAAGCACTGACCACACCTGTTCAAGTTTTGTTTAAACACAGCAAAATGACAAAAGCACCATTTATTATTCTGTAAAATAAACGAAATACTGACAACTACTTGGGCACTGAAGGGCAGAGAAGCAGTCAGCATTACCCCCAACAGCTTTTCTACGGCTACTAAGGCTACAAAACCAAATATATATATATATTATATCTATACGAACATGAAAACAAATACATATTCCTGTTTGATTAAATGTTTTTGTTTAGTTAGCAGATATTGGCGTTTAAAAAATGGTGTTGCTTTAGGTGTGAGGTAGCGAGCATCAGTAGCCCAGCAGAGCCTGAGCAGCCTGTGTTCTGCATACTTCAGCTGTTCTGAGCTGAATTTCCATTAAAGCTGAGATATGGCGGCATTTTTGGTCAAGTGCAACTATGAATTCCACCAAAAACGTACGTTTTCGCTGGACCAGTCGTGTGATCTTGGCAAATTGTAACTAGTATGAACAGATATATCCTGCGCTGTCCTCACGAAACTGAATTTTAAACTGAAAAATGCTTTTACGAGCACAAACAAACACAACAAGAGCGAACGGGTCCGTCAGTGCAGCGTCGCGGCAGGCCGAGGAAGACCCGCCAAATCACACGGAGACCGCACCTGGCTAACAAGGTCATCTCACGAAAACCTTCAGAACCCCGACGCTTTCTCAGCGCCCGCGTCTCACCATTAGGACATTTTCCCTTTTCTCCTGCAGCCCTCCCACACGGGAGCAGCATAGGTGTTCCAGAACAGGCAAATCAGCCCCTGCAGACATCTATTCCTGGTCATCCGCACAGAAAAAACGCTTTACACTCATCCACTGCCTCCAATTTACACTGCGAGGCGTTACCGCATGCATTTAAGCGGCCGATAAAACCATTAGCAAACGAGCGGAAAAAAACCCAAAACAGACCTCCTTCACTTCATTCAGACCTCGAGGCACTTATCTGCATGAGGAAAAAAAGATTTTCTACGGAGATTCTCAAAAAAAGGAACGAAAAGAAAAGGGAAAAAGAAAAGAGGGATAAGTAGGCTGTATATTTTAAGGCCGCGTCTCGTTTTAACAGCCCTGGATGTGCTCCGTTATCTCTGTGGGGTCTTGTGTAAGTCAGTCAGTCGTTTTATGTAACGTTTTTGAGACTTTTATAAAAAAGCCTCCCTCTTTTCTCCGGGATAAAGGAAGCTCTCCGACTGCTGCGGCGTCATCGCGCCTAAAACTGCAGCACTTAAAGCAGGTGAAAAATGGATGAGGAGCGGCAGATGTTTTCACGCCGCGCCCTCCGGAGTGGACTTTGAAGTTCTCACGCAGCTGCAAAACAAAGTTCTGACAGCGCGCCGTTGAATTGGGCTGGCGCAAAGCGGGCCGCCTTGTTTGGACAGCAAACCGGCTTCACGTTTATCCTCTCTCTGACGTGACGGTCTCTCTGTCTCTCTATGGGGGTCTCTCTCTCTCTCTGTGTGTGTGTGTGTGTGTCTGTGCGCGTCTCTCTATGTGAGTCTCTCTGTCTCTCTCTCTCTCTGTGTCTCTCTCTATATGAGTCTCTCTCTCTGTGTCTCTCTCTGTCTGTGTGTCTCTCTATACGAGTCTCTCTCTCTCTCTGTGTGTGTCTCTCGGTCTCTCTCTCTCTCTCAGTGTGTGTCTCTCTCTCTCTCTGTGTCTCTCTCTCTCTCTGTGTGTCTCTCTCTCTCTCTGTGTGTCTCTCTCTCTCTCTCAGTGTCTCTCTCTCTCTCTCAGTGTCTCTCTCTCTCAGTGTCTCTCTCTCTCTCTCTCAGTGTGTCTCTCTCTCTCTCAGTGTGTGTCTCTCTCTCTCTCTCTCTCTCTGTGTGTGTGTCTCTCTCTCTCAGTGTGTGTCTCTCTCTCTCTCTGTGTGTCTCTCTCTCTCTCTCTCTGTGTGTCTCTCTCTCTCTCTCTCTGTGTGTCTCTCTCTCTCTCTCTCAGTGTGTCTCTCTCTCTCTCTCAGTGTGTGTCTCTCTCTCTCTCAGTGTGTGTCTCTCTCTCTCTCTCTCTCTCTCTCAGTGTGTCTCTCTCTCTGTGTCTCGGATGCTTCAGGATATACGAGTGCCTTTGTTCAGCCGTAGCTGGCAACATAATTCCACATGCTGCGCGAACACCCCGAAACGGACGTGATGCATAAACACGAGCACGGTCAGATTCATTAGGAATAATTGCCTTTATTCTGAGTGACAAACATATGCATAGCTAGCTGACGGATGCAATCTCAAATTCGGGACCTTTCTTTTGATGCTGATGCCATGACGACGATGTTTTCTGTCTAAAACGGAGCTCATCGAGATCATTTTGAATGCAGCAACAGACGCATTCAGGTCTGCAAACACAAAGCGAAGCGGCACAAATGAATCTGCTGACAAACCGTTTGATGCTCCCACTGCTTTCACTTTGCATTTAAATCTTTCTTTGTGCCAATTTATGCAACAATAAAAACAGCTGCCCACACATTCACTCCGAACTCGAGCACTTGAACAAACGCATGAGCACAGGCGTGTTGCACTTTGATGCCCACACTGCGCAATTAAGTGATTGGGTCAAACACATTTAAGGTCATCATCTAAATTAATCACACGTTCTGCAGCAGAACTAACAAACACGTCTATGATTTAAAGTAGAGAACTTATAGAACTCTCGCTCTGCTTGGGCCGTCACTAGGTGTGGGCGATATGGCAAAAACATCACGATACTTTCGTTACATTTTACCACATACAGAAGCGTTCTAACTGCTGTCATTTCACCAGAACATCACAGGCTTTTCACAAACACCATCACTCTGCTGAGACGCTGTTGCTAAGCAACGACTCTGACAGCTGTAGGAGACGCTCAAGACATTTGAACGTTTTTACTTCTGACTTTGCCACAAACAGAAAACGGACACTGTTAAGATCACATCTGACCGACAGCCGATTTGGTCCGACTCTGAAGACGAGACGACGCTAAATTCCCAAACTGTCGTCTCCACTGAGCAGCTTTTCAGTCGGCAGCTGTGACAGAAGAACAGCTGAACAACCTGGAATCAGCCAGAAATGAACCCAACACCATTCGCCAAACTAAACGGGCTGTAAGAAGCTTTACAGACCGGCTGGAACAAAACAACATCAATACTGATCTGGACAAACTGACCAAACTGAGCTGAACCTGATATTGGGTCAGTTTTACGGCTCAGTCTGATTTGGTCCGACTCTGAAGATCAGACACGTCTGGCGAATGGTGTTGGGTTGTGATGATCTACGGACACCAGATCACAGCCGGGATGGTATTTCAGGATAACACACCCCCTCTCGGGCTCTACTGCTTAAGTATCACACATTTGTGATTTTCTGATATGGCATGCGCCCGCAGGAAGGCGGGGCCTGAAGAGCAAGGATGAAGCCCCGCGAGGACGGTGGGGAGAGAACCATGAGTGAGTGTGGGGGGAACACTGCGAGGGACTTGAGCGACGGTGGGACGACGACAATGACAGCTACGAAGGTGGGATGCGAGTCCCACCCAAGGCCCTGCTCCGGTTCCACAGCTTCACTACACCTCACTTTCGATCCAGGTGGACGAGCAGCCGAACAGGGGCGGTGCCAGGGAGGGAGGGCTCTCGTTCCCTCCCAGCTCTGGTGCTTTTAAAAAGAGCGGAGAAGGAACAGAGAGAGGGAGATGAGGACTGAAGAGCTGAAAAGCTCGCCTGAGAAAAGGACGGAAAGGTCTAGCTTGATAACAGTGAAATGTGGCCAGTGTTGGTTTGTTGGGCTGATTTTAAAAATACTACAGAATAATATGAACAAAGTGACTTCTGTTCAATTTCACAAACTCTGCTGCACTAAATACAATTAAAGAGCACTAACTACACTCTCCTAGTGACAAAACATGTAGTCAGTGTTCTTTAAGTGCTGACAAAACCCATGATGTACTGATATATAATGAGCTGCAATGTATCACAATAATAATAATAATAATAATAATAATAATAATAATAATAATAATATGCCCTGTGATGGACTGGCGACCTGTCCAGGGTGTATCCTGCCTTCCGCCCAATGACTGCTGGGATTGGCTCCAGCACCCCCTGCGACCCTGACGGAGAAGCGGCTTAGAAACTGGATGGATGGATAATAATAATAATAATAATAATAATAATAATAATAATAATAATAATAATAATATCAAATTACCCAACTCTAGAAAACACAATGGGATATATTTGTGTATATATACAGCAAGAAGGAAATGCACATTCAAAATGTGGAAAACATCTGTACCAGTCGCCTGACCCACGGGCACCGGCGACAGCCCGAGACAGGACGGGAAGGCGGCACCCGCGAGTGACAGCCTCTTGTTCCCCAGCGAGGTCGCTAGACTGCCTCAGGTTTGACCCTGGCTACCAGGCTGGGCAGCTGGACGAGAGACCTACCGAGAGACCCTGAGGGACGAGAAGGACGGGCTGCAGAAAAACACAGGGGAGCTGAAAAGCTCGACTTTGAGAAAAGGTCTGAAAAGCAGCCAGACTTTGATTTGGTGCGATGTTGTTTGTTGTTTGTGAGTGAAAATCAAAAAGGAACGACTGCTAAAACCCTCAACTCCGCCTCCAGCATCGGTCCTCCACATACACAGAGCAAATGAATGTAAATAAAAGAAAACAGTAAACATTTACTGACACATCACGCGGCTTAGAAAAACAAAAGGTTTAACCTCTTCAGCTCCTCAGGACCACCGGTGGGTCCAAACCGCGCTCCGTCATGTTCTCCATAACGTTCATACTCCATAAGCTCCATTCAGAAGCTGGGCGTCGTGTGAGGCTGTAGCTCTTCTCTCCAGTCTAATAGACGGTGACGTCATTTTAAACCCTTATAATAAAAGAAGCTGAACTCAGTTTGTTTTTCTACTGAAAGTCGACCCGTTTTTCCCCAAATCTGGGCTCTAAACTATAAACAGACGGCGTCTCTTCAGTGATCTGCTCTGGAAACATCACTTTTAGAGAACAACACAAAGAGCGGCGCAGATTTTTGGCTCTCAGCAGTAAATTGTGAGCGTGTAGTGAAATGTGGAGATCATAAAACACACGTTCTGATCATCTGAGGAGCTTTTATAAAAATAAATAAATAATTTACATTTATTTCATGCAGTTACTGAATAACGTGCTTCATGATTTGGTCACGGAAATCCAGACGGACACACCAAAACATACCCTGGAGAATAAGGGGTTAATATCTGCAATCAATTAACAAGAAAAGCCAATTAAATTATTAATAGCAATTATTTATAATCATGAAAGGCCTTTTCGTAGCTATGCGTCAAACCTGCCTGATTTCAGATTTCCACAGCAAGCCTCTAAAGTTGGTTCTTCAAGGGTTCTTTAGTAAAGAAAATGGTTCTATATAGAGGTATCAACACTGAAAGAACCCTTTGCATATTTAAAGGATTCTCTGCGTCATTAAAGGGTTCTTCAGACTGATGGAGAACGTACTGTAGATGGTGCTATAGATCCTTTGATAAGGGAGGCTCTATCTAGCAACCAAAACAGGTTCTTCTACTGTATAAATGCTTGACATCATAGAAACACCAGACTTAAGAGTTTGTTATCGATTTTAGTGGTTTTCTTGGTTCATTTATTAAATTTTATCGTTATTTATTTTTCTAACTGTCATTTGATCATTTTTATCATCAATTTATTATATTACTATTATTATTATTATTATTACCACCTTTTTTTCTTACCCTACTCAGGAGTTTTATTTACTTCATTTTATTACTATATTTGTGCTTTACTGGTTTAACCGGTTGCCCTGATTTGTCTTAATATTTCCAAATTTGTATTTTTTTTGTATCCTTCCTAATTTTAACAATAATTTCTGCTAATTTTGGGTGGAGGGTTATTATCACAAACGCATATTTAATAAAGATTTAAATAAAGGTTGAGGCTAAACAGTCTGACTGCTGTCAGGTAACTGTTAAGGCTGTTGAGTGAGCCATCTGACCCGTCAATGATGTGTCCGGCAGTGTGTTTATACGGTTCAGGGGAAACTTTAAACTGAAGGAGTCTTCGAGTGACTTACTTCCACTCAAACGAAGACTGTTCCACCACTCGAACTCAAAAAGACGGCTCTCAATGCAAACATGCACACGCCTTCGTCCTGCTAATGAGGAGCCGACACAGGGAGACGCCGCTATATGCAAATACGGCGCAGACCGACTGATCGCAAACCAAATGAAACAGCCCTGCTGTCATAAACAGAACACACACAGCCACAACCAGGAACTCGGAGCGGACGACTCGGCAGGTACAGGAAAAACGGGAAAAGGGGGGAAAAATCTTTAGTGCCTTATATTTATGACAAAGACCTAAAACGGCTTTGATGACTCAAATTAGCTCAGCAAAAGAAAATAACCTCAAAATAAGATGATACAACACGTAGGAAATAAACTGGGCGGTGCTGACAAATATATATTCCCCAATATCACCAATCCCCAATGTCAGATATTTATGTTTTAATGTAAGGAAGTGTCCTATGTGCTGCTAAGAATGTCTTATGAACCAAACAGCTTGTTCTGCTTTGCCTAGAAATCCTAAAATTAGTTCATCATTTATTGATCATGGTCTAACTTCAATTTCTGAATGCTTCTGTGTAAATACACACATTTCAGATGGTAAATGTTTTCATATACGCTGAATGCTTTAGTGTACGTATACATTTCAGATGCAAAAGCTGTGTTTTTACAACTTTTTGGGTTTTATTTATTATTAAGTATGAATACACTAGGATTGGTGTGTGTGTGTGTGTGTGTGTGTGTGTGTGTGTGTGTGTGTGTGTGTGTGTAGCGCTGAAGGACCGAGCAAAACAACTGTGCTCAATATCCGTTTCCACTGGTTAAATCTGCCAGCTCTCTCTTCAAATTGTCCGTTCTACCTTAAATGGAGCTGCAGTTACAGTCTGGCGCCTGTGCAGGATCGGCAGTCGTGTAAGGCGGAACACAAATACTGAATAAAAAGCTCGGCCTCTTAAATCTCATTTCACTGCCGGAATTCGGCGAGTATTCCCGTCACTCACGCTTCAGTACCAGGTGCTCCACGGCTTGTTTTGCACACAAAGTGAAGTGAACTGCATCGGCTGCAGTGGACTAGACGGCGGGAGGTGATCGAGAAACTCCTGCTTTTCCCTTTCCGTTGAAACACGACTGAATTACCCCTTCAGCCATTCAGCTAAACGGGACAACGTTACAGACGTGTGAACATCATGTGGGCGGTGTTTATTTGTGCCATGCCAGTGTGGCGCTTCGACTAGGGGTTGCACGACTTCAGATTTATTTATTTAGTCTTTTACGTCACCTGTTCCGTGACGAAGGTCAAGTTGATGTCAACTAATCAATGATGACATCATGAATGGAACCACAAGCGAAGGGAACGATCTACAACAAGCAATTGTTTCCCACAAGCACTGGATCAAGCCTTCAGGGAACCAGCGATACGGAACCTAGAATCTCAAATTTGTATCCGACTTCAGTGCAAGCTGGGAAGCCTGGTGGAGATCCGAAGAGCCAGAGAAACGCTGTACCTCAGTGAATATCAGAGGAACCAACTTCAATCTGTTCAGGATGAGGGGTCGTTACGCCCCCTTTCCACCTACTCATGACAAGGTTCAACATCTGATCTGCGAAGCTCTGTAGATCGGAGGAGAAACGGTTAAACGAAGCCCGTCCCCACAGGTCAGCAGAGCATGGTGCACCCTTTCCAGCGAGCCCTGGAAAGCAGCGCAAGTCTGTGCAACTCCTAACTTCAACATATACACTGGATGTACCTGTAAAACCACCCACGACATGAACTAAACGCCAAAGCGAACCGGACACGGTACTCCGAACTTTACCCAGACCGAAATCGGAATTCCAGGAAAAAAAATTAGCATTTAGTTTTAAAGTATGCAGAACCAAGGGTGGGCAATATGACAATGTTATTGTTATCGTGAAAATCTGCATAACAATAACTTTTCTGACCATTTTCTATCGTCAGTGCTAAAAGAACCCTTAACAACTGCATGTGTGATTAATAATAACAATAAGAACATAATTAGTCCGGTTTAATTACAGTGCATTGAAATGTTGAATAAAAACAATGAGATATATATATATATATATATATCTTTTATAACCATTCCAAATGAACAAACCTCAGAAAAACTACTATCGTGATGAGTGTCGTGTATCGTGAACATGCCTTTAATAATACTGTGTTTTCGTCCTATTTCAAAAACCATCTGACGCACAGGGAAAAACGCAATCGCAGCTGCTTGACTTCAGTTTTCTCGTCTACGAATTCCACCAAAACCAAAAGCCACTACTGTGTGAAAACATCAGTGGCTACGTATGAGCATCAGAATCACCCAGCACAAAAAAAGAACAGAACTTGGCGTCAGTAGCTCCTCAGTGGTAACTCCATGATTATTCATGCTTCAAAACATTTCCGGGCGTGTTGAAGCTAAAGTGAAGGACAAACAAGTGCATCGCAGTCTTGCATGACTTAACGGAGACGCTCTCATAAAGAACGCGCCTTTCATCGTTTATGTATCAGGAAGTACTTCACAACCAACGTCCTTGGCAGACAGAATCCAGCATAACTCAGTTTATTCACTCAAATTCTCCAGCAGAGACGAGAGGAGATGAGCGGAGAGTTCAGACATGTTAATGGCTGCTCAGTATCAGCTTCTTGACCAGCTCTGTCAGTCCATTCATTATCCAAGCCTCTTCTCCGTCAGGGTCGCAGGGGGTGCTGGAGCCTATCCCAGCAGTCTTCGGGCGGAAGGCAGGATACACCCTGGACAGGTCGCCAGTCCATCGCAGGGCAGACAGACACAGACAGTCACTCACACCCAGGGGCAATTCAGCACGTCCAATTGGCCTGACTGCATGTCTGTGAACTGTGGGAGGAAACCGGAGAACCCGGAGGAACCCCACGCAGACACGGGGAGAACATGCAGACTCCACACAGAGAGGACCCCAGCCCAGCTCTGTCCACAGAATCGTTATTGAACCCCTTAAACCGCAAGGAACCGTTTCACAGTAGGGCTCACAGTAATTAACGAAGGATGCACCGAAATTTCCATCGAAAAATTCCAGCCATAAACGGTAAAAATCGGTGCAAAAAAGTCAGCCAGACGGATTTACTCCACACACTGCAAAGGATATTTGACAAGCCCTTTGTAATGGCTGTTCAGGTCCAGCACCAAGAGGCGATACAACACCCTTTGACTTCTTCACTTCAGGTCTGTTGCTACTGGAAAGCACAGCATTCTGCTCAATATGAAGGACACAGCACAACAACAGAAGCAGAAGGTCCTCCGCTTCGGAGCATAAAAGTGTCAAATTTCACAAAAAATGAACTGCCTCGGATGAACGATGTTCCGTTTTTGCGGATGTTGGATTTCGAATACTATATTTCGTGCTCCAGAACTTCAGCAGTAATCAACAGCGAACATTCGAAGCTTCGTCCTGCAAGACGGTTAAAGTCATTCAGAAAACCCGCAACTGACGTCCGCGGATTCATCCACTGTAAAATCTGGATCTCCAGGCTAGCTGCTCTGCCACAGCCACGCTGGGATTACACGCTGTCTAGCATGGCATTAATATGAGTGGCGAGTAAGAGGAATGTCAGGAGATGGAATAGTATATATTTCCACAGTTTAACAGAGTGATTAAAATATGGTGTAAGAATACTCCGAGAAAACACACTGTGGCGTCGCCGCGCTGTGCCGTGAGCGTTCCAGTTTTTTTAGAGACGGAATGTTTATGTTGAGCTGTTGATGAGCGTCAGATTAAGCTGTCATAGTCAGATCTGCCGGAGTCGTTAGCCACACTCTGGAAATGTCCACATTCCCCGTTTTACAGACACCTAAACAGAATAAAACTAATTCCCTCTCCCTGCCCTTTTCCGAGTATACGACCGCCCACATGTCCGCTGGACACTGAAGGACGACTGACTGTCGAGCTCTACTGCTACCCACTTCAGACCAGCTGCCCACGCCCCAGCTACCACCACCTGCCTTGGACCACCTGCCCACCCTACACTGATGTTCTCATGGACTCCCAGCTATTCCTACTACTAATATTACTGCTATTAATATTAGTATTGTAATAACTCTGTAGGTAGTCTGACCAGAGGAGGACGGGTCCCCCCTGGTGAGCCTGGTTCCTCCCAAGGTTTCTTCCTCAGCTCTGAGGGAGGTTCTCCTGGCCACTGGCACCCCCGGCTTGCTCACCTGGGGGTTTTACATTCTTGTCAAAACTCTGTCTTTTCTGGAATTCTGGGAAGCTGCTTTGTGACACATCTGTTGTAAAAGGTTCCGGAGAAGCCGTTTCTTCTCACCGAGTTTGGCCCCATTTTCAGAAAAGTAAAAATGAAGCTACATTATGGATCCTAACCTTCAGCCCTCAAAGCTTCTCCTGAGAACCCTGAACGCTCCACGTCACATTCACAGCTCCCTCATCTTCAGCGCATGCTTCTTTTCCAGTCGGCTTTTCGCCTTCTAGCTCGGCGCCACCACACGTTTCGGCACGCCGACCCGAAGCTCTGCTTCTGGGCTTATATGCTCTCCAGAGTACCTGGAGGCGAGCTCACACCCCCAGAGGACGAAGTGTGTAATGGACAGTGCACTGTCTAACTAAGTGGGCACTACCTCTACTAATACCCCCTCTTACAAAAAACAAAACAAACAAACAAACAAACAAACATCTATTTTTCATATTCAGCTTTTCTTTTTTTTAACCTTTGTTTTTTTTTATTAACTACAAACCGTGTATCTTACTACAGGTTAGTAAGACTCAAAAAGAAGCATTTTCACAACTTCAGTCTCAAAGCTGGAGTTTCATATACGCAGCAACGCATCGGCAACTATGTGGTCTTCCCCTGGAACGTGTACGGTGGTCAGATTATACGGCTGTAAAATTAAACTCCACCCGAACGCACACTCTTGGGTTCTAGTCTTCCTAGACTAGGAGAATAGTTAGTCGTTTAAACCCGTAAAGCCATGACATCACAAAACTAACTAGACAGTAATTATTAAAGACTAATAATAACAACAATAAATAACAAATAAAGTAACATCAATAATACAGGTTAAGCTGATCTTACACAGCATCCAGTCTGTGACGCATTCCGAGACTTTGGCTTGTTTTAAAATCAGAGTAACTGGGTCGTGTGCATGTTCACGTGGTGCACGGTAAAGCGGATCAGCACGTGGAACCGGAACGCAATCCTGCTATTAGCTTATTATTAATTTGTTCCATCAAGACGACAATAAGAGACAACTGAAGTGTGAAGTAGAAGCCGAAGCACTCGCTCCTTTCTTTCTCTGAACTGGTCGCGTTTACATTTTAAAACAAATGCAAAAGCAGAACTGAGAAAAAGTAAAAGGCAGAAACAGTAGCCTGGCGTTCCCGCTCACTTAAAACATTCTTCAGTAAAGAAAATGGTTCTATATGGAACCATGAACACTTAAAGGAATGCTCTGCATGACTAAAGGGTTCTCTGCTTCATTAAATGCTTTTTTTGACTGACGGAGAGTTTATGGTTCTATGTAAAACCTTTTTGAAAAGGGTTCTGAATAGCACCAAAAAGGGTTCTTTAGTTCCAGGCTTGACGTTATAACTATGCAAGAACCCTTTTCAAAAAGGTTCTATACATGACCATCTACAGCACGTTCTCAATCAATCAAAAAAAATGTAACGATGCAAAGAACCCTTGAAATCATACAATTTTACTAAAGGACGCTTGAAGAACCATCAAGCTTGTACTAGACACAGGAAACTGCTGAATTTGGATTCTGAGCTCAGAATCTTCTAACATCTCACACGTTTTCTTCCAGGTGCTCCCGAGCGACCATGACGGCGTTCAGCAGCTGTGAGACGCTCTGTATCCAGATCCTGGAGGACTCGGCGGAGAGCGGACTGTTTGTGGTCCGTGTGACCTGCAGTGACCTGTTCCTGCTGGGCTACTGGTGGAATAGAGAGCCATTCCAGAGCGAGCTGCTGGAGCAGACCGGCACAGTGAGAACCACCAGGCTGGACCAAACCCTGGGGCTGGAGTTTGTGCTGCGAGTTAGGCACAGAGCACCAGGCCTGGGAAACGCTCACTACTGGAGCCCCTTCATCCTGAGGCTGTGCTTGGACGCTCTGCGCTTTCGCTTTCAGTTGCCACCGCTGGCGCAGGCCATGGGCATTCAGGAGGCAATGCAGGAGACCGGAGAGCTCGTTCTACAGCGGTGAGGAGTGCAGAAGAACCTAACCAATGAATACTGGAGTTTAGGTGCACTTGGATGGAAAAACCTGCCGAAGAGTTTCTTTAAGGATGGAAAATCTTGCCAAGATGCCAGATAAAAACTGATTTTCATGGAAAGGAAAAAAAAATAACGACTATCTTTCCAAACGTTTTTTTTTTTAAAAGAAAGCATACTGTTGGAATTTTTAAAGACTGCGAGACTATCAAGATTAATCTAATTCCCAAGTTTTTGGACCTAGCTTCGACTTCTGATATTCATTTTTTTAAACTTTAAAGGCTTCATTTCACATTTGTTAGTTTTCTTGATTTTTGAAAATTAGGACAAGAAAAGAAAAGCTTCAGCACGTCTAACGTATAACCCCTCAAAACAAACAAACAGCCAAAAAGCAGATTTTATCCCCACCAGGACTTTACGACATCCTTTCCTTCCTCAACAACTTCCCAAGAGGAGCTGAAATGAACACGGGAGGTAACGCTCAGACGAAGGCAGAGGGCTCAGAGTCAGAATGAGTCATATTGATCCACCTCTTTGCACAGTCCTGAGAAGCTCTTACTCCAGTACGCCACACCCTAAGGGTCAGCAGTCGAGGTGCGTGTCTGTTCTATATTTAATAACCGGCGCAGCGTCAGAGTTATTGAAATGAACACGTCTTTCACTTCATGCAAAGCCTGTGGTCTGGGCAGGAACCTCACTCACGTTATAAGCTGATCTCTTTCAGGCATGTGTTTCCACGTTCTGCCCTGGCAAGGCATTTTAGCTCAACACACGCCAGCATCGGTTTGCCAACCCTTACAAAAGCGTGAGAAACTCAACCCGCCCCCCCAGAACAGGTCCAGTCCCATTTCACCCCTTGCGTTTCACCCACCCAAATCTTAGCCCTGCCCTCTGTTTAATGTGCTCTCGTCTACGGGTGGGGGTCCTGATTCTTGTTGAGACAGTGGGGTGGGGTGAAGTGTTGGGGCTACTTGACCCTCCAAACGGAGTATATATGAGACTTCAAACAGAGAGATATGAGAAAGAAAAAAAAAAAACACATCAAGACGGAGAACAAGAAGAACAAGAGACCAAAGAAACCCAGAATTTTCTCTGTTAAAAATTACGACAACCACTATTTTATCGTAATTTAATGTCTTTATGATGTATTTTGGTCGTTTCCTTCAAAACAGGCATAAAGAATTGTTAGTAGCATGCTGATGTCTCTGTAGCTAACTGGCTAACTTTCCCATTCCACCTTAAATAGTCCAGCAGTTCTGATGCCTGAAGCTCCAGAATGTAACTGCTGCTCCGTTTAAGGTGGAACGGGAAAATTCTAACAAGAATCTGGAGAATCTCTGACTTCAGCTTCATATCACTGAAGAATTAGGGGGGGTGATAATAAATAACTGCCCCCCTCTTTGAAGGCGTATGATCCCTAAATGTAACTAAAGCCCAGCAGTGAGGAGCTGAACTTCCCCTCCTCTGCTGTCCCTGCAGACGGGCAGGGTCGCCTACAGAGCGGCGCTAGTAGCTGTTAATGAAGTGATGCTCTTTTATTAGAGGGTCTCATTTCAGAGGGAAGATCTCAACCACTGCCCTGTAGCTCAGGAACAAGGGGTTAAGGTGACACTTGGAAACAAGGGGTAGGGGTAAGAATAAGGAATGGGACTGAGGCCTTGGTGTAAACAGGGACCATGATGTTGAGAACCTGGCTAGCAGAAAGTGCGTACAGGCCAGCTGGAAGATGCAAACCCCTGCTGGTGTGTCAAACGAAAGAAACGAACGCCTGAAAGAGAACAGCAGATTCTGGTGATGATGCCAAAGGAACCCTGGGCTGATATCTGATATTTTTCATGTGCATATGTGCCCATGCTGATACATAAACATTTACAAAATATAGAAAGTACACTGTGATTCACCTGGATTAGGAGTGAACCATTCATTAGTGGAATTCATTAAAGAATTACCAGCCTCGTGACCGGAAGGTCGCCGGTTCGATCCCCAGAGCCGATAGTATCTGACTCAGGTGTCCTTGAGCAAGACACCTAACCCCCAACTGCTCCCCGGGCGCCGTGGATTGGGCTGCCTACCGCTCCGGGCAAGTGTGCTCACTGCCCCCTAGTGTGTGTGTGTGTGTGTGTGTGTGTGTGTGTGTGTGTGTGTGTGTGTGTGTGTGTGTGTGTGTGTGTGTGTTGACTAGTGTGTATGTGGTGTCTCACTGCACTGATGGGCTAAACGCGGAGGTGATATTTCCCCATTGTGGGGATAATAAGGGTCACTTAACTAACCAAATAAACAAATAATTGCTCCCGGAGATGCTTTAAAGGGGTTCAGTCACTAATAATGTTACATCTACACTCGTGTACACGCTTACATCAAAAATACTTTCTGAAAATAAAAATAAATGTACTTTACTCGTTTCGGTTTCCCTCAAGTTCCCTTCGCTGTTCTCAGACTCATCACTC
Organism: Pygocentrus nattereri; assembly: GCF_015220715.1. Classification (NCBI taxonomy): domain Eukaryota; kingdom Metazoa; phylum Chordata; class Actinopteri; order Characiformes; family Serrasalmidae; genus Pygocentrus; species Pygocentrus nattereri. The sequence goes on along the minus strand of NC_051234.1, from coordinate 33,036,461 downwards.
ACCATCATAAGTGAAGTAGGTTCCGTCCTTGAAGACAACGACTGAGGGCAATTCAGGCAAAGTCAGAGGCTGCAGGGGGAAAGAAACAGAGCCAGGAGGAGAGTCAGATTTGTCAGATGAATACCTTCATGGATTTTTCCATTTCACTGAAACTTACTGATAGTACTTTAAGCGCTATGGTCGACTTCATTAGAGGATAAATCTTGGTGGAGATGCTAAAGACACTCGCACATATCCGATTATTCAATACTGGGTAGATTGATAGCAAACGCAGCAGAAATAGACTCATGAACAAACAGGAACGAGAGGACATTCGACGTCAGCCATAAACCGAACGTAACAGAAAGGAATTCAGTAAGAGGTCCATGTAAGAGGTATAGGAGAACCCTGAGAGACCGAAGAGAAGCTGGCATTACTAAACCACACAGGATGATAAGGAGCCGGAGATCACGCCCCTACGCTGATCCTTTCTATAGGAACTAAAGGATTGGCCATGTTATGCTTCAGCAACAGTTTCTACATTTCTTAGTGTAGACTATGTTATATAAACTATAAGTTGATTTAAACCCCAGTTTCAGCTATAAACGGGCAACAGAACTGTGCAGAAGTCCGAGATTACACCAGGGCTGAAAGACTAATCATCTGTATGTTGATATCATAACTTGAAAAGTGCAATTTTTCATATAAAACACATTTATGTGCTCATAAGAAGCGTTTGTGTAATCATAAGGGAGGAAAACACACACACACAACTTTTAATGTAAGTCAGTGGAATTCAACAGCAACAGTGGTCAGGACCCCCATGGAGTACTCTTTGGGTGGTGGATCATTCTCAGAATTGCAGTAACACTGATGAGGTGGTGGTGGTGTTAATATGTGTTGTGCTGGTGCGAGTGGATCAGACGCAGCAGTGCTGCTGGAGTTTTTAAACACTGTCCACTCACTGTCCACTCTATTAGACACTCCTACCTTGTAGATGTAAAGTCAGAGACGACAGCTCATCTGCTGCTGCACAGTTTGTGTTGGTCATCCTCTAGTCCTTCATCAGTGGTCACAGGACGCTGCCCACAGGATGCTGCCCACAGGACGCTGCCCACAGGACGCTGCCCACAGGACGCTGCCCACAGGACGCCGCCCACAGGACGCCGCCCACAGGACGCCGCCCACAGGACGCCGCCCACAGGACGCCGCCCACAGGACGCTGCCCACAGGACGCCGCCCACAGGACGCCGCCCACAGGACGCTGCTGACTGGATATTTTTGGTTCTCAGTCCAGCAGCGACACTGAGGTGTTTAAAAACTCCAGCAGCACTGCTGTGTCTGATCCACTCGCACCAGCACAACACACACTAACACACCACCACCAAGACCATGTCACTGCAGTGCTGAGAATGACCACCACCCAAACAGTACCTGCTCTGTGAGGGTCCATGGGGGTCCTGACCACTGAAGAACAGGGTAACAGAGTATCAGAGAAACAGATGGACTACAGTCTGTAACTGTAGAACTACAGAGTGCAGCTATACGGTCAGTGGAGCTGATAAAGTGGACAATACATGTAGAACGAAGGAGGTGGTCAGAACGTTACGCCTGACCGGTGTTTATATATGTACATACAAAATACTACAAAATAGAAATTCCAGTCCAAATAATAAAATATAATTTACAGTATTTAGTGCATCCACCTTTCATCTTTCAGCTTCTGTTCTTCTCAGGAGCCTCACTTCCAGCTCCTCTAAGAACCTGCAGACACGCCTCCAGAGCTCAGTCTGAGAAGCTGGTTGATTTCCTGAAGTAATCAAACCCATTCAGTGGTGCTGAGGCCTACACTCTGGGGCGGTCAGTCCATCTGTCAGCTTCTTTGTCTGGTGTGTCCGTCTCCTTTTCTCAGTGAGGTTCTTCTTGATCAGCTACACGTCCTTTCAGACCCACAGCGCTGAGTGGTCTTCTCACAGTGGAAGGATGGACAGAAACACCTGTGGATGTTTTCAGATCTGAAGCAGCTTGATCTTCTCCTCTCTCTCAGAGATCAAAGCTTTCAGTGCTGTTTATCTGATGGGGGCAGTTTGGGTGGCTACCAGGTCTTCCAGGTGGTTGTTGGGAGGAATTTTTTCCTCTGGAGCTTTTAAAGATTTATCTACATAATTTTCTAACTAAACTCCACTTTTGGCACCACCTGGTTTTCCATTTATTTTCCCTTGACTTTCCTTTTCTTCATGGAAGCTGATTATCTTGAATTTATTCTCCTCAGAAACATCTCCTGAATGATATGTCTAATGAATCTATACCTGTACTTGTAAGTAATACGTTTTAACTGGAAATTAAATAAATAAAAAGTGCTCTGAGACTTTTGCACAGTTCTGTACATAATACCCCACTAATAAAGCGTCACAAAATGAAACGGAAATATCCTATTTCTGGAATTTTTAGCATGCAACTCCTAACTTTAAGTGTCCCAAATTCCATCCAGCTTGGGACTGGTCTTAATTATTATGAATGACTTTTATTCCCAGCAGAAAAAGCAGGACGTAATTTGGGTCAATACAAGGATGTTTGTGCAGCTCTGAATGATTCTGCGACTTCGACACGCTTTAAAGAACTCGGACACGTCTCACCTCTGGTAGGACGTCTTCGGAAGCGGAGAAGAAGTAGGTGTAAACAATGAGCTCGGAGGCCACGTCTATGTACTTCTCCTGAAATCACAGAACAGCAAGTCAACAAGGGACACCGTCAAAGTCACAGGAAAGGCAAACTGACCCGATTCTCAGATTACAACACTGCTGGTTTAAAGTGGGTCTGATCGTTATGAAAACTGCGCCAAAAGTACTGATTATCGATCAATCAACTTGATAACCAATAAAATCAGCAGATATAATTTTATATAGTCAGAAATGAACCGGTTTAACCAGTTTCTGTTAAACTCTTAAACTCCTCGAGACCACCGGTGGTCCCAAACCGCGCTCGAACATGTTCTCCATAACGTTCATATTCCATGAGCTCCATTCAGAAGCTGGGCGTCGTGTGAGGCTGTAGCTCTTCTCTCCAGTCTAATAGACGTTGACGTCATTTTAAACCCTTATAATAAAAGAAGCTGAACTCAGTTTGTTTTTCTACTGAAAGTCGACCCGTTTTTCCCCAAATCTGGGCTCTAAACTATAAACAGACGGCGTCTCTTCAGTGATCTGCTCTGGAAACATCACTTTTAGAGAACAACACAAAGAGCGGCCGAGATTTTTGGCCTTCAGCAGTAAATTGTGAGCGTGTAGTGAAATGTGGAGATCAGAAAACACACGTTCTGATCATTTGAAGAGGAACGTTTACAAAAAATAAACAAACAGAAAAAAATTGTAATAAAAATTAAAAACTGCATTTTGTGTTTAAGTGACACTTTTTAATCCCACAAACGGGGAAATTCCACCTCCGTATTTAACCCATCCGTGCAGTGAAACACCACACACACTAGGGGGCAGCGAGCCACTTGCCCAGAGCCGTGGGCAGCCTTATCCACAGCGCACAAGGAGCAACTGGGGGTCAGGCGTCTTGCTCAAGTCATAGACTGTCGGTGCTGGGGATCGAACCGGCAACCTTCTGGTCACAGGGCCAGTTCCCTGACCTCCAGCCCACGACTGCCCCACAGAGAAAGAAATGCTTTTTTGTCCTATTGTTCCACATCGGACTCAACGGGAGCCGAACCGGCAGCCAGACGCGGTAACCACTGTGCCACGGAACTGATTACTTGTGTGATCTTTGTCTAATATTTAAATTTGTTTGGTGACTTGAAACATTTAAGTGTGACAAACATGCAAAAGAGGAAGAAATCAGGAAGGGGGCAAACACTTTTTCACACCACCGTACAGATCATTCCATTCTGAGGTCTTGATCCATCTCAACACAGTGCAGCAGCGGCGACACAGCGCCGTGCATACGATCCTCTCCGCCGGCTGCGGGCCGATTACGCCGCTAGCTTGGCGTCAGCATCGTTTTATGGCCAATTCTTCACCGTGGGGTGGAGACGCTCCGTGACCGGGCTTTGCAAACTTCAACTCGCTCCACTTCATTCAGGACTGCTGGCGTTGAGGCCTTGGCAAAGCTGGGTTTACGATGCAATCCACAGAGCGGCTTGTGTCTCCGCAGCGGCCTTCAGACGGAGCGGGCGGACGGCTCACTGCCGAGTCTGACAGACCGGCCGAGGAAAAGCTGCAGCTCATGCTTTCTGACAGCTTTTATGGCTTTCTCAAAAAGACCAAATCTGACCCGACGCCGGCGTTACGGCTATGGATCTGCAGATGACCGTGAAGCCGTTGTCGCCGCTCGCATTCAACTGCTGGACGTGGCCACGGCAACGCTGCCTCAGGCCTTCTGTGAACAACAGCAGACTAACAAGCTTCTAACATGACACCATTTACACGCCGTGCAGCACAACAGCCAACTCAGCACGGCTGGCCACGCTCCACCCCACGACAGGGTGAAACGAGGGCGGTCATGATCACGAATCTTTAGCCGATGACTGAGAAATAACTGACTGTATTTGATTGGTCCTTTCTTGTTAACTGTAAAACTATTAAAGCTCAACTGTAAAGTGGCCCAAATAGCCTCCTTACTTACAATAGCTCACAATTACAGTACTGTCGAATCAACACTGCAAGCCCGCTCACACAAACATCCACAGATACACAGAATTATGTGGAGAGTCCAGCAAATTTAGGTTCTTCATCATAAAATATAAGAAGAAAACATCTATGCAGCATACATGCTAAAAAGCCTCTAAACACAGAGCAAGATGATTTTTTAAAACTAATTTTAGGGAAACGTATAGTAAAATAAATCAATCCATCACCATAAGCAAACATCTGAGTAAAGTCTAATGGCTATAGAGGGACTACAACGCTGCCATCTAGTGGTCAGGCGTTTAAACACAAAAACAAACCACCATCTGCCACAAATCTCTGCATATTAACTGTTAATTAAAAATCTATAGTGTGTGAGAATCAATACAGTATCACAAAATACAGTGCGATACTCAAGTGTATCAATATGTTCTTACACCCCCAGTAGCGAAAGGAAGTGCTAGAGGTGGGAGATGGGGCAAAAATATAATATTGCGATACTTCAGGCTAATTTTCACCACACACACGATGTGCCACATTATTTAGTTTTTGAGACATCTGATCAGCTGGAACAGAGAAAAAAAGAGAGACAGTAGTGCCACATTAAAAAAAAAAATACTATCAAAAAATTGATGATTTTTAATTCAGTATTTCGCACAAAATCCAGTTAAACAGGACTAATTTTGCTCTCTTCATAATGAAACATCATGGATCATGGTGTGGGGGTGTTTTTCAGGAGTTGGGCTCGACCCCTTAGTTCCAGTGAAAGGAACTCTTAAAGCTTCAGCACCAAGAGATTTTGGACAATTTCACACTCCCAACTTTGTGGGAACAGTTTGGGGACGGCCCCTTCCTGTTCCAACATGACTGCACACCAGTGCACAAAGCAGGTCCATAAAGACGTGGATGAGCCAGTTTGGTGTGGAAGAACTTGACTGGCCTGCACAGAGTCCTGACCTCAACCCCATAGAACACCTTTGGGATGAATTAGAGCGGAGACTGTGAGCCAGGCCTTCTCGTCCAACATCAGTGTCTGACCTCACAAATGTGCTTCTGGAAGAACGGTCAGAAATTCCCATAAACACTCCTAACCCTTGTGGAAAGCCTTCCCAGAAGAGCTGAAGCTGTTATAGCTGCAAAGGGTGAGCCGACACCATATTAAACCCTATGGATTAAGACTGGGACGTCACTCAACTTCATATCTGTGTGAAGCCAGACGACCGAATACTTTGGGCAGTATAATGTATAGCGTGTTTAAAGTGTGGCTTCCAAGACTCTTGTATCCCTATTTAGAATAGAGAGCTCTAATCCAGTCCTCAGGAGTCAGCCCACGTTTTGGCTCTGCTCCACTTCCCAACACATTCAATTCCAGCGGCTATTAGCGCTCTATAGCCCTTTTACCTGGCTCGGGTCTGTTTGGAGCTTGAATAGAACAAAAAGCATGGATTGATGGAGTCCCCAAAGACAAAGACACCACCGCAAGCTAAGTGCACAAAACAAAAGCCCCTTCAGCCGGGATTCATTATTCGGACGTGACAACAGCTCATCAGTGTTGAATCACAGCAACTTGTGAGAGAATTCGACAGCTTCAGGAGTTCCTAGTAATTATCCCAGAAAAGATCCTCAGTGCTGGGCAGCCGACGTTCCCCACACAGCTTCTGCCTGAGAGGATCAAACCTTCAACAAGGTGTTAAGTGATTAGACTATTCTTGTAATCCGAGAACAGAAAATGACAGGGAAACAACAAAGCCTCAACTTTTTAACAAGCTACGTGTTTCTCTTCCCCGCAAGGCAAAGACACCCCCGGGATGTTATTCTCCAAGCTGCGTGAGCTGATAGGCTATCTGCAGTCAACAGCTGTCAAACACAACATTTATGACAATGCAATTTGTTTGCTACAGTTTTCTGGTGGTGCAGAAATCACGCCGAGAGGAAAACATCAAGTCCCTGTGCTTTTGGCCTCATTATTATGATAATTTGTTGTGATTCATTTGCAGAAAGTAAATTAAAATTTCACTTATTGTAGAACAACAGTGACGAATGAAACACAGGAGGACACTACATGGACAAAAAGTACTGCGACACCCCTCCTGACTACTGAGTTCAGGTGCTTCTGTCACCTAACAGGTGGATAAAATTAAGCACATAGTCTTGCAGTCGCCATAAACAACGGCAGTAGAGGCTTGACTTTATACATGGCTCTGTCATAGGATGCCGCCTCTGCACAAGCCAGTTTGAGAAATTTCTCTCCTGCTAGATCTGCCCCAGACAACTGTAAGTGTAAGTAACAGCTCAGCCACGAAGCGGTAGACCGCACAAACTCACAGAGCGGGACCGCCGAGTGCTGAAGAGCACAGTGTCTATCCTCTAACAGTTTGGGGAAGAACCCGTCCTGTTCTAGCGTGACTGAGCCCCAGTGACCAAGGCAGCTTCATAAAGTTGGCTGGACGAGTTTGGTATGGAAGAACTCGACTCGACCTCACAGAACCCCGACATCGACCCCATCACACACCTTTGGGATGAATTAGAACACAGATTATGAGCCTGACCCTCTCGTCCAACATCAGCGTCTGACCTCACAAATGCTCTTCTGGATGAACGGACAAGAATTCCCACAGACTCTCTCCAACACCTTGTAGGAAGATTCCCAGAAGAGTGGAAGCGGTTAGAGCTGCAAAGGGGGACCAACTCCATATTAATGCATATGGATTAAGAATGGGATGTTATAGCTCCCGTGGGTGTGATGTGGACGTGTCCCAATATTTTTGTCCATATAGTGACGATTAACATTTCAGTGTCTTAACAATACCCAAGAGCTCCACACCAGAGTATCAGAGAAACAGATGGACTACAGTCTGTAACTGTAGAACTACAGAGTGCAGCTATACGGTCAGTGGAGCTGATAAAGTGGACAGTGAGCGTAGAAACGAGGAGGAGGTCAGAACGTTACGCCTGACCGGTGTGTATAAAAATATATAAAAACAAACATTAAAAAATAACGCTGCAGTTGTGCACGTCACTTCCACTGAAAGACCCAAACAACTGAACACTGTAAACAATAATGTATGTTAATAGTTACTGTATAATGTATGTTAATAGTTACTGTATAATGTTAATAAACACCAGGGTGTATAAACAAACTGGCAGTGCATAGTAATGAGTAGAGAGACCTAATGCCCAGTTTATGCTCAGAGCCTGGCCTGTCAGTGGCTCAGTACACAAACACAATGAAAAGGAGGCCTTTCAAAGAGGCTCTATAGAGAAGCATCCACAGCACGTTCTCCATCAATCTGAAGAACCCTTTCAGGATGCAAAGAACCTTTTCATCAGGCAGATGTCTCCACAGAAGAACCCTTGAAGAACCATCGCTTTTGACTGGGCAGGAAAGGACATCTCACAGTTTCGTGTGTCTGCTGTAATTATTCTCCTGACCCTGCAGGTCAAACATAATCATTCTGAAATCCACGGTACCGACAGCACGTCCAGCTCTCGCACTGCTGTAAACTGGGGGCTCAGATGGTGTTGCTGAGCCCGTGTGTAAACTAAGAGCGCGAGACAGAGAGACTGAGACTTCGCCTCCGGAAGAAATGCAAGATTCATAAACACTCGGAGAGGAGAATCTTCGAGGTGAGCCGGTCCATAACTCCGCATGTGCAGGTCAACATTAAAAGCATTCACACAGAAAGGTTCTCCATATAATACAGTAGAGCTGGGAGATACGGCAGAACGTGATGTGGCGATACTTCAGGAGGGTTTTCATGACTCATGATGCGTCACAATACTGAATTTTTCTGACATCTGACAAGTCGGAACACATTATAATGTGCCACATTATAAAAATACTACTAAAAACTCTGAAAAATCACGCCAAGCTGCACTAAATGCAACTAAACAGGATCAATTCTGCTGATTTTTAACTCCATGATCTGATCAGAAAAGCATTCGGTAACTAGAACTGGGTAATAGGGTAATGTAGACCGGTCAGGCGTAACGTTCTGACCACCTCCTCGTTTCTACACTCACTGTCCACTTTATCAGCTCCACTGACTGTATAGCTGCACTCTGTAGTTCTACAGTTACAGACTGTAGTCCATCTGTTTCTCTGATACTCTGTTACCCTGTTCTTCAGTGGTCAGGACCCCCATGGACCCTCACAGAGCAGGTACTGTTTGGGTGGTGGGTCATTCTCAGCACTGCAGTGACACTGACGTGGTGGTGGTGGTGTGTTAGTGTGTGTTGCGCTGGTCTGAGTGGATCAGACACAGCAGTGCTGCTGGAGTTTTTAAACACCTCAGTGTCGCTGCTGGACTGAGAATCGTCCACCAACCAGAAATATCCAGCCAACAGCGTCCTGTGGGCAGCGTCCTGTGACCA